>NW_016107889.1:1016244-1036300 GCF_001604975.1 Cebus imitator | reverse complement strand
CAGTTTTTACAACTAAAAAAAAAACAGTCAAGATCCATCAGTGTGCTGTATTCAGGAAACCCATCTCACATGCAAGGACACAAATAGGCTCAAAATGAAGGGATGTAGGAAGATTTATCAAGCAAATGGAGAGAGAAAAAAAGCAGGAGTTGCAATCCTAGTCTCTGATAAAATGGAGTTTAAACCAACAAAGATCAAAAGAGACAAAAAAGGGCATTACATAATGGTAAAAGGATCAATGCAACAGAAGAGCTAACAATCCTAAATACATACATACCCAATACAGGAGCACCCAGATACATAAAGCAAGTTCTTAACTATCTATAAAGAGACTTAGACTCCCACACAATAATAGTGGGAGACTTTAACACTCCACTGTCAATATTAGACAGATCAATGAGACAGAAAATCAACAACGATATCCAGGACTTGAACTCAGATCTGGACCAAGCAGACCTAATAGACATCTACAGAAATCTCTACCCCAAATCCACAGAATATACATTCTTCTCAGCACCACATTGTACCTACTCGAAAACTGACCACATAATTGGAAGTAAATCATTCCTCAGCAAATGCAGAAGTATGAAAATCATAACAGTCTTTCAGATCACAGGGAAATCAAATTAGAACTCAGGATTAAGAAACTAACTCAGAACCGCACATCTTCATGGAAACTGAACAACTGGCTCCTGAACATAGACTGGATAAAGAATGAAATGAAGGCAGAAATAAAGATGTTCTTTGAAACCAATGAGAACAAAGACACAACATACAAGAATCTTTGGAACATATTAAAAGCAGTGTTTAGAGGGAAATTTATAACAATCACTGCCGACATGAGAAGCAAGGAAAGATCTAAAATCGACACCCTATCATTGAAATTGAAAGGGCTAGAGGACCAAGATCAAAAATGCTCAAAAGCTAGCAGATGACAAGAAATAACTAAGATCAGAGCAGAACTGAAGGAGAGAGACACACACACAAAAAACCCTTCAAAAACCAATAAATCCAGGAGCTGGTTTTTTGAAAAGATCAACAAAATAGACCACTAGCCAGATTAATAAAAAAGAAAAGGGAGAAGAATCAAATAGATGCAATAAAAATCAGTAAAGAGGACATAACCACCAATTCCATAGAAATACAAACTATCATCAGAGATTACTACAAACAACTCTATGCACATAAACCAGTAAACCTGGAAGAAATGGATAAATTCCTGGACACTTGCACTCCCCTAAGCCGAAACCAGGAAGAAGTTGAAACGTTGAACAGACCAATAACAAGGGCTGAAGTTGAGGCAGCAATTAATAGCCTATGAACCAAAAAAGTCCACGTCCAGATGGGTTCACAGCCAAACTCTACAAGACGTACAAAGAGGAGCTGGTACCATTCCTTCTGAAACTATTCCAAACAATACAAAAAGAGGGAATTCTTCCCAAAACATTTTATGAGACCAACATAATCCTGATACCAAAACCCAACAGAGACCCACAAAAAAAGAAAACTTCAGGCCAATATCCATGATGAACATAGATGCAAAAACCTTCAATAAAATACTGGCAAACTGATTACATAAGCACATCAAAAAGCTTATCCACCATGATCAAGTAGGCTTCATCCTGGGGATGCAAGGCTGTTTCAACATATACAAGTCTATAAACTAAATCCACCACATAAACAGAACCAAAGACAAAAACCACGTGATTATCTCAATACTCACACAGAGAAGGCCTTCAACAATATTCAACAGCCCTTTATGCTAGAAACTCTCAATAAACTAGGTATCGATGGAACATATCTCAAAATAATAAAACCTATTTATGACAAACCTACAGCCAATATCATACTGAATGGGCAAAAACTGGAAGCATTCCCTTTGAAATCTGGCACAAGACAAGGATGGCCTCTCTTACCACTCCTATTCAATATAGCATTGGAAGTTCTATGCAGAGCAATTAGGCAAGAAAAAAAAAAACATAAAGGGTATTCCATTAGGAAAGGAGGAAGTCAAATTGTCTCTATTTGCAGATGACATGATTGTATATTTAGAAGAACCTACCATCTCAGCCCAAAATCTCCTTAAGCTGATAAGCAACTTCAGCAGTCTCAGGATACAAAATCAATGTGCAGAAATCACAAGCATTCCTATACACCAATAACAGACAAACAGAGAGCCAAATCATGAGTGAACTCCCATTCACAATTGCTACAAAGAGAATAAAATACCTAGGAATACAACTAACAAAGGATGTAAAGGACCTCTTCAAGGAGAACTACAAACCACTGCTCAAGGAAATAAGAGAGGACATAAAGAGATGGAGAAACATTCCATGTCCATGGAATGTTTCACTCAATATTGTGAAAATGTTCACTCAATATTGTGAAAATGGCCATACTGCCAAAAGAAATTTATACATTCAATGCTATCCCCATCAAGCTACTATCGACCTTCTTCACAGAACTGGAAAAAACCACCTTAAACTTCATGTGGAACCAAGAGAGAGCCCGCATAGCCAAGACAATCCTAAGCAAAAGAACAAAGCCAGGGGCATCACACTACCTGACTTCAAACTATACTACAAGGCTATAGTAATCAAACAGCATGGTACTGATACCAAAACAGAGATATAGACCAATGGAACAGAACAGGGTCCTTGGAGGCAACGCCACACATCTACAACCATCTGATCTTTGACAAACCTTACAAAAACAAGCAATGGGGAAAGGATTCCCTGTTTAATAAATGGTATTGGGAAAACTGGCTAGTTATGTGCAGAAAGCAGAAACTGCACCCCTTCCTGACACCTTACACTAAAATTAACTCCAGATGGCTTAGAGATTAAACATAAGACCTAACACCATAAAAACTCTGGAAGAAAACCTAGGCAAAACCATTCAGGACCTAGGCATAGGCAAGGACTTCATGACTAAAACACCGAAAGCATTGGCAACAAAAGCTGAAATAGACAAACGGGATCTAATTAAACTCCAGAGCTTCTACACAGCAAAAGAAACAATCATTAGAATGAACTGGCAACCAACAGAATGGGAGAAAATTTTTGCAAGCTACCCATCTGACAAAGGGCTAATATCCAGAATCTACAAAGAACTAAAGCAGATTTACAAGAAAAAAACAAACAAACCCATCCAAAAGTGGGTGAAGGATATGAACAGACACTTTACAAAAGAAGACATACATGAGGCCCACAAAATATGAAAAAATACTCATCATGATTGGTCATTAGAGAAATGCAAATCAAAACCACATTGAGATACCATCTCAGTGAGGCAGTTAGAATGGCAATCATTAAAAAATCTGGAGACAACAGATGCTGGGGAGGATGTGGATTGATAGGAACACTTTACACTGTTGGTGGGAGTGTAAATTAGTTCAACCATTGTGGATGACAATGTGGTGCTTCCTCAAAGACCTAGAAATAGAAATCCCATTTGACCTGGCAGTCCCATTACTGGGTATATACGCAAAGGATTATAAATCATTCTATTATAAAGACACATGCACATGTATGTTCATAATGGCACTGTTTACAATAGCAAAGACCTGGAACCAACCCAAATGTCCATCAATGATAGACTGGACAAGGAAAATGTGGCACATATACACCCTGGAATACTATGCAGCCACAAAAAAATAATGAGTTTGTGTTATTTGTAGTTACATGGATGAATCTGGAAACCATCATTCTCACAAACTGACACAAGAACAGAAAATCAAACACTACATGTTCTCACTCATAGGTGGGTGTTGAACAATGAGAACACAGGGACACAGGGAAGGGAGCATCACATATTGGGGTCTGTTGGAGGGGGCCAAGGGAGGGACAGTGAGGGGGTAGGGAGGTCGGGGAGGGATAACATGGGGAGAAATGCCAGACGTAGGTGACGGGAAGATGGAGGCAGCAAACCACATTGCCATGTATGTACCTAAGCAACAATCCTACATGTTCTGCATTCCAGAACCTAAAATACAATTTTAAAAATTATTTTGTAATACAAGTACCTCTAATTTTTTTTTATTTTACACAATTTTCTTGATATATTTCACATATTTATTTTTTCCTGATTAATATATTATGTATAAGTTCTGGAATGAATTTTATTGTTTCTTATATCTTGCTCAATGTATAAAGTAATTTGGAAAGAATAGACATTTGTATACTATGGAGTCTTCATATTGAATAATATTGAATATATATTCAATAATATTGAATAATATTGAATATATATTTAATATATATAATATAATATAATATAATACATTTAATATTGAATAATATTGAATATATATTCAATAATATTGAATAATATTGAATATATAATTCAATAATATTGAATAATATTGAATATATAATTCAATAATTGAATATATAATTCAAATATTTAATAATATTGAATGTAGAATAAACAAGACACATATTCAATACTATTGACTTGTTTATTCTAATGCAGCTGTGTTTTTATAAATAAGGTTTGTGATATTTTGATATTTTTAAATTTTTTAAAAAATTATTCTTTTAAAAATACTTATTATTTAATTTCCTCCCCTTCCTATCCTCACCACCTTCTTCACTAAACATTGTATTTAGTGGTCGTATACTAAGACCCACTTTCCTGGCCTACCAAATACTCCATGCATCTTTTGCCAAAATAGAAAATGTACAGATAGATAGGATAATTAAAAAGAAGGGCAAATGCTGAGGTAAACGGATATCTAAGGAAAGGATGACTGTGCTTTAGGGCCTTAGAGAGGATACTTTATGGAAATTTGACTCATTGATTCAGTAAAGTAGTTTAATTGATTCTGAGAGTTTGGTTTAAGAGATTGCTAGTTCCTATTTCTAGGCAGTGGTTATTATAATCCTGGAAATTATTATGATGAGGAAAAACTATCTTCAGCAACTTGAAACGCCATTTGGGCTGAGAAGGATAGACATGGTGCCACCAATCAGTGTGAAAGTGTTAGTGGAAAGCAATCATGGTTTCCATCAGAGGTATCATTCTCATTAACAAGTATGATATTTTTATGGAGTTGTACAGTATTATATGTGTTTGACCTAGCCCACAAAACAATTTTTGCCTCCTAGGCCTCTGGGTCTGTGATGGGAGGGTCTGCCACAAAGGTCTCTGAAACACCATGGAGGCATTTTCCCTATTATCTTGGCTATTAATATTCCACTCTTTATTTATGCAAATTTCTGTACCTGGCTTAAATTTCTCCCTGGAAAATGGATCTTTTATTTCTACCACATGGTCAGGCTGCAAATTTTCCAAACATTTACACTCTACTTCCCTTTTAAATACAAGTTTCAGTTTCAGATAATCTCTGTTCATGCATATGGGCATATGCCATTAGAATCAGCCAGGTCACATCGTGAATGCTTTGCTGCCTAGAAATTTCTTCCACTAGATACGCTAAATAATCTCTCTCAAGTTCAAAATTTCACAGATTTTTAGAGAAGGAGCACAATGCTTCCAGTCTTTTTGCTAAAACATACCAAGAATGACCTTTCCTCCAGTTCCCAATTTGTTTTACATCTACATCTGAGACCATCTCAACCAAGAATTCACTGTGTCCATATCACTGTCAGCATTTTGGTCAAAACCATTCAACAAGTCTCTAGGAAGTTCCAAGCCTTCCCTCATCTTCCTGTCATCTTCTGAGCCCTCCAAACTCTTCTAACCTCCACTTGTTACCAGTTCCAAAGTCAACTCCACATTTTCAGGTATCTTTATAGCAATGCCTCACTTCTCCAGTAGCAATTTTCTGTATTAGTTGTTCTCACATTGCTATAAAGAACTACCAGAGACTGGATAATTGATGGATAAAAGAGGCTTAGTTCACTCACAGTTCCAAAGGCGGTACAGGAAGCATGGATGTGAGGCCTCAGGAAATTTACAATCATGGCAGAAAGGCAAAGGGGACACAAGCACACCTTCACATGGTGACAAGAGAGAGAGAGCAAAGGGGGAAGTGCTCCACACTTTTAAACAACCAAATCTTATGAGAACTCACTAGCTATCACAAGAACAGCAAGAGGGACATCCGCCCCCATAACCCAATCACCTCACACCAGGTCCCTCCCTTAACACTGGGAATTAAAATTCAACATGAGATTTGGGTGGAGACACAGAGCTAAGCCATATCAGATTGTATTTATATATTTTAAGAATTAAAAGGAAAATTTAAAAATTCACATTTTAAGGGTACAGTAACTATTCTATTTGACAAAGAAATAGGTTTTCAAAGCATTTACTGAAATCAAGAGAATAAACCATATGGTTGTTTTTTCATGCTTCCTGACTCTTAATTTTATGCATTTTAGCACTTTATTATATACTCCCCTTTCTTTTGGGATATTTGTGCTAAGAATGTTAATTCTATCTCCCCAGTAAAGTTATAAACATCGAAGGCATATATACAGTGCAACACTAAATGGCACTGCATCATTGGAGTTCCCTTTAAAAATGTATTAATCCATTAAAATATTACCAACTTTTGACTTATTCTTCTATTTTTATTTGTAATATTATAAACACATGTCTAGATTTATATTTAAATAACACATTTGCTGTTGCATGAAAGGTAAATTTAAGGAGGATGAGAATGGAGGTATGAAAAGTTGAAATACTATTGCAGCAGCACATGGGAAATACAACAGCCTTGATGAGGCCAGGGGTAGTAGGCATGGAGAACAAAACAGATTTGAAACTTGCGTGTGAGGAAAAATATGCAGGATTCGATTGACAGGATTTGGCAACATAGATTATGTCGTCAAGGATAATTCCTAGAGTTGACTTGAATTATGAAATTTAGGTTTGAACTTTAGTAAACTTTTAGTTGTATGATTTTGGACACTCAAAAGGTTTATTTAATTGTTCTTTGTTTTTTCACCATTTGTAAAATTGTTGATAACAATACCTACCACACAAGGTTGTTGTGTGGGTTAAATTGAATATATAACATGCTTTATCAACTCTAAAGCACTTCATGAAAATTACACATTGTTTATTTCATTACAAATACCATATATTAAGGCAGTACTGATAGACATTTTTAGATCTATGTGCAGCTAATATTAATAATATCTGTATCTTTTTTCCCTTGGTGTGTGAGGATATTTAAAAGGAGAATTGAGGAAGCATTTTTAATATCCTATAACTCATTTCCTTTGTTGCCAGGTTACACACTAGGGCATAATAAAAACTAAAGTGCTAGAATACAAATGATTCTTTAAGACCTAGATCAAATTCTAGGCCTTCAATACATTGGTGGTAAAGTCACATCCTATCCCTTGGCCTTGTCTTCCTCATCTGTAAAGCTAAGGTATTGGACAAAGTTCTTATTTCTACCATTGGACAGTAAATAGCTCTTAACTCTCAACATTTATATTAATCCACTTCAACAAGAACTACTGGCCTAGTTTCAACCTTTGTCAACCTAATGAAAATGACAACCTTTCTAATGGAGAAAGTAACTCCAATTTTTCTGTAGCTTCATCAGGAAATACTGAGTCCATATTTTTTTCCTTGCTTTTCTTCCCCAGAGGACAATCTGGGCCTTACATCTTGGAGGCTGGGTTTTCCTAAGATCAAAGTTAGATGTTGTTGTTTTCCTAGTGGCTCCCTGCATTCCTCTAATGGTAAAGCTTTCCTCACCTAGCTTCTCATTCCATTATTTATTGAAGGCAAGTTTTCCCATTCCTTAAGGCCTACCTCAAACACAAGCTTATTTATGAAATTTTCTCTCTTCCCCAGAGTTTGCTTTTTTTTTTAACTGCTTAAGGCTGAACTAGTTCATTTATTTAGAGACTAACTCAAGCTATTTTTGCAAATAATATGTTCTTTGTCGTGTGTTGTAACTGAAGTTTCTGTTCCTTAACTTGTATTCAGCTAATGTTTTGATAGAGATTACCTTGCTACTGCACAAGCACAAACAGGAGCACAAACAGAGACACAAAGGACATCTCTCCCACTATTTGCAGACTAGCTCTGTGCCACGGCACTCCTTCAACACTTAGGCTTGCACAGAGCCTAGGATTCAGCCCAAAGTAAAAGCATGTGTCTTAAGTCTTAGCATAAGACTTAACCATGTGTCTGGTTGTGTGCATGACTTTCTAAATTACCAGGTATAAACTGCTACTTTTGAAAATCCTATGTTCACAAAGAAATTCTCCCCAGGTTTTTTCTCATTTCTTATTTTTTTTTGTCTGTGTATGTGTGTGTGTATTTTGACTATAACTTTTTTTTTGTCCCCAGCATCTAAGGGTTTTTAGTTTAACTTGCAGTATTTTCCAGTAAAGTCTACCATTTTTCTAGCTTGAGCCCAAAGTTAGTCAAAATAGATATGTGTCTTGCATTAGTTTTTCATGTAGTCCCTAGACAGGTTAGAACATATATTCACAATAGTTTGTGAATAAGGTATGTTCTGCTCCCCCTAGAACCAGGGGCCATGGTCTCACACTAGGGATGCAGTAAGGGCAGGTAAAAACGTCACAAAAAAAAGCCTTTTTCTTAATTCACTGTTAGCTTGTTTGCTGTGAACTTTTGACTGTTTTCTGGAGTTCTGACAATGTTGATTCTGACAGTTTCTGGTTGTTTGCTTGTTTTTTGGTGTTTCTGCCTTTAAAAAGAAGGAAATCTTGACAGCTGCAACAACATGGATGAACGTGGAGGACATTACACTAAGTGAAATAAACTAGGCAGATAAAGAAAAATACTGCATGATCTCACTTATATGTGGAATCTAAAAAAGTTAAACTCATAGAAGTAAAGAGTAGAATGGGGATTACCAGAGGCTGGTTTGTTGGAGGAAGAGAATAGGAAGATGGAGGCTGAGACTGGGAGGAAAGTGTGGAGGTACCTACTATGCCATTTATGCTGATGTGACTCATGTATCTTTTATAATTACATAATTATTTAAACCAGTGCTTTTTACTTTTATGTGTAGAATTGAATTCCTGTCTGGTCATTTCCTTTTAGTCTGAACAACTTTCTTTAATATTTCTTGCAAAGAAGTCCTGCTAGCAATGAATTCTCTCTCTTTTCATTTATTTGAGAATGCTATTATTTCCTCTTCATTTTTTAAATACAGCTTTGCTAAATATTGGATTTTTGGTTGTTCATTTTTTCCCTTTGAGCACTTTGAGTATATTATTACACTGCTTTCTGACCAACGAAGTTTCTTATGAGAAGTCAGCTATTAATCTTATTGGTGCTCCCTTATGAGTAATGAACCATTTTTCTCTTGCTGGTTTTAATATTTTCTCCTTTTTTGTCCTTAAGCACTTTTACTATGATGTGACTATTTTCAGATCTCTATTTTTTATCATATTTTGAGTTTGTTGAGATATTTGAATGTGTAGATTAATGTTTTCAAGAGTTTTGGGAAGTTTTGAGCCATTATATCTTCAAATATTTTTCTTATCCCTTATCTCTTCTCCTTCTGTCACCCTCATCATGCATATACTGGTGCACATAATGGTTCCACTTTTCTCTAAGGCTCTGGTCTTCTTTATTGTTCTTCAGATTGCATACTCTCTATTAAACTATCTTCAGGCACACTAATTCTTTTTCCTGCCAATTTAAATCTGTTGAGCTCTTCTAATGAATTTTTCTTTTTAATTATTGTACTTTTCATTTCCAGAATTTCCACATGGTTCTTTTAAAAATATTATTTTAATTGACAAATAATAATTTTATATATTTATAGAGTACAATGTGATATTTTGGTATAAGTATACAATGTGGAGTGACTAAATCAAGCTAAACCACATGCATCCCCTCACATCATTTTTGTGGTGAGACATTTGAAATGTACTATATTAGCAATTTTGAAATGTAAAATACATTATTATTAACTATAGTCACCACACTCTGCAATCAGTTTCAAAAAGTTTTTCTACATGGCTAAATGAAACTTTGTACCTTGTGACCAACATCTCCCTATTCTCTTCCTTCACCAAACTAGCCTCTGGTAACCCCCATTCTAGTCTCTACTTCTATAAATGTAGCTTTTTTAGATTTCACATATAAATGAGATCATGCAGTATTTTTCTTTATCTGCTTAGTTTATTTCACTTAGTGTAATGTCCTCCAGGTTCATTCATGTTGTTGCAAGTGTCAAGATTTCCTTCTTTTTAAAGGCAGAACACTATTCAATTGTGTATATATACCGCAATTTCTTTATCCATTCATCTATTGATGGAAATTTAGGTTGATTCCATATCTTGACTATTGTGAATAATACTTCAGTGAACACAAGAGTGTAGTTCCTAGCTGGATTACTTTAATGCAGTCTGTTTTCCCCTGCAGTGTGAGGCCTGTGATGTTGCTCTTCATAGGATGCAGTTTGGGCATGCACACAGTTACCTTGGGATGACAATGCTTTTACCAGTCCTCTGTTTGACTCTTTCCCTGACGACACCCAGCAGAATATAAGCTTCTAATTGCAGGCCCATTATGCTATTGCTTTAAATTTTAAAGTTAATTTTTAGTACTATTTACTTCTTTCAAGAATACTCTAACTCCTAAAGAAAAAAAAATGTAAGAGTTTACAGAAACTGTAGTGACATTCAACCTCAGATGAGTCAAAATACAATACCAAAAACTTCAGAGTAAGCAGCTATGGCTTTAGCAGAGTGACCATAGAATAGTGATAATTGTGTTCATGCTGATGGCAATAAAGGAACAATTAGATTAGAATTTTAGCAAGTTCTATTTTAAAGAGATAAAAATTGTTAAAAATTGAATGTTTCCAATATTTCCTTCTTCTTGCTTGCTAAAGAGAATTCCAGCCTGGTATACATCGCTTTCTTATTTTCCTGCACACTGGAAAGAGGGTTCTGCTTTATCAGGCTCACTCTTTAATTTCTGTGACATAGAATGAATCAAGAGTAAAAAAGGAGGGTGAGAGAATAAGATAGTAATAATAGGTACATAAACAGAAGAGCTAGAGGAGATTATAAGGGGTTATGAGGAGAAGAACTATGATTTGTGACAGAAATTGGTGAAAGAGAAATGGTACATCTTAAGAAAATATTACTGTGGTTTATGAATCCATATTCATAGTAGTACTGAAGCAGGGTATTTCCCCAACCCCTCCATGGGTGTAAACAGGAATGCACAGGTCCAGCTGGGGTAAAATCCACTCATTTGCTGCTCCACCCCTTGCTGGAGGGGGAGCTCACGTGAGTGAGTGCAGGAGCCAGGGCGAGTGCTTTTGGGCACCATCAAGAGCAAATTCCATACTCCCCTTATGGCAGCATCTCGGGGAGCATGCTTGCAACCCCTGAAGCCCCAGAGGAAGTGTTACAGTGCCCATTTAGCTTTACCATCCACAGATGGTTTAAGTGTTAACAGCTCAGTGGAGGGTTAGTGTGACAGTCTTTTGCACCCACACTCATGGTACCTGAGTTCTTGTCTGGCGTCCAGGAGGAATGAGGTCACATGAATGAATTGAAGATAGCAAATGAGTGGGATTTTATTGCTGGTGAAAATGGCTCTCACTGGGAAGTGGAGCTGAAATGGGATGGACGGGAAGGTAATCTTCCCATGGAATCTGGCCCTCCCCAGCCAGACTCCTCTTTGAAGCTGTGCCATCAAGCTGTCCGTCTGAAGTCAAGCTCTGTGATGTCCCACTGTAGTTCCCTGCGTCCAGCTGCTTCTCTCTCTCTGCTGGCTGAGCCTGGGGTTTTTATGGACAGAGGATGGGTGAGGCAGGGTGGGCCATTGGTAGTTTTGGAAAAGGCAACATTCAAGTAAGAAAGCAGGAATGTATGTTCTCGCTTTGGGCCTCCATATTGGGCTTTTCAGTTTGAGGGTGGGGCTCTTGCCAAGGACCTGCCCTCTTCTGCTCCTATCAGTAGTAGTTATTTTCCAGTTTTTTCCTGCAGATTCATTCTCTACCATTCTCTGCTTTGCACCCCTGAAGGCTCTAGGTACTGCATCTCCCAGGTCTCTAGCTGGGACTTCTTCAGAATCAGTCAATGAGAGGCACTAGCATAAGATCAAATAATGAGAAAAGAGAGATGTTGGATAGGGTATTGATTTCTCACCCCACAACTAACCTGGTTTCGATTTTGGCAGTGGCTTCAGTCCTTTATTACGTGTCAAAACTTCTGTTGAGAAGTCCTACTTTCATGGCTACAGTGTCTACTGAGTTTTAGTAATACCACTCCTTCTCCTGTTTCCTTCACTTCTGGACATGGTAGCAGCTTCCCTCTGTTGCTAGTCCCCAGGCATTTCACTGTCTTTGTTGGTTTTCCCTACACTGACTACATCTTCATAAAAATGGCCCCTATATTAAACCTTTCCCACTTACACCATTTGAGCATTCCAGCTATGTCCTGCTGAGACTCTGACTGCAACAGTAATGTTTAAGCAATACAAATGATGGCCAAGCATTCTGGCTCATGCCTGTAATCCAAGTCCTTTAGGAGGCTGAGGTGGGAGGATTGCTTGAAGCCAGTTGTTCAACATTACAGAGAGCTACGATTGCTGTGCTGGGTGACAAAGTGACACCATGTATATAAAAACAAGAAAAACAAACAAAAATGAAAACTTGGCTTATTTTGAAATTCCTCTTGATTGCATAGACTGTTTTGGCCAGGATGCAACTCTAGGACTAAACACATGAATAGCAACCTTGTAAGTGTCTTACAATATGGGGTAATTTTAGACTCTTATGTAAAGTTCTATAACTCTAACTATGAAAGAGGCATGAGAGAATGAATTATGTTTCTGGCAGGGCTTTGAGGTAACATTGGATAAATTTAGAAGAGGAATAGATAGATTCCATAGTTATTGCTCTATCTGCAGGCTTCATGATTTTAGATATGTAATTTCATTTCCTAATGGCTCTGACTTGCCTTAATGAAGTCAGCTAATGCTTTCCTTTAATTTTAATAGAAACTAATTTTATTTCCTTCTTGCCTTTCTAAATTATAATTTCTCCTCCATCACCAAAAGAGTTATGGTGACATATGTCGACTGCCTGGATGCCTAGAATCGGTACTTAATAGGTTTTAACCATAATATACAGTTACAGAATTTAATACTTATCAAGAGGGATGCTGATGCAAATAGCAACCCTGTGGCAATGCTTGATTCCAAACAGACAATTCAGGAGCCACACTTTTAATTGTAGCCCTTCGGGTAACATTTCAGGCTGTTCCTGGTGATTGGCTGTTAGCACAGTATGACCAATGAGAAGGCAGTCGCTTTCCTTGGTTCTTTATAAATCATTGCCTCTTTCCTTTCTGATACAGGACTTTCTGTTTTGCCTGGTAGGCACATTCATGAAGAGCTACATATGGAGAAAAATTATTCTCAAATGCACTATTGAAAGAAAATCCTGGTGTGAATCTTTTTATAAAGAAATGGATTCTAATTTATCTTCAAGCAAATTCAACATAGGAAATACCAATTTTACATAATAAATTGTGGTACATTTGTAACATGTTTGCTTTATCTCAGCAGTTCTTAGAGTACTTGGAGAGTCTAGCTAGGAAAACAACTTGACTCTAATAAGCATTTGTATCTTTCAGCTATTTTTTGAATTAAATTATTTGTAATATCTGGGCTTTTGGCCACCACTTTGGTTTGTCTAGGAAATATCTTTATGGCTGATCCAAGGCAAGGTAAATAGGGCAGCGTACTTGGCAACACCACTGTTTGTCTCCTTTCTGAAAGCAGAGATGTTTATCTCTTGATCTTCCTTTCATACATACTCAGAAAAGGCTGCCCACAATGATTTTTAGCTCAGGTTTTCAATTCCTAGACTTCTCTGATGAGTCAGTCTGAGATCTTCCTGAATGGAGATCATCAGGTATTTGGGGCAAAGCTGAAAGACCACTGAGCCTCCTTTCAGAGTATAACCTACCCTGACAAGCCCATATCCTGTTCAAGCTGATCTGGCTGAAGTCTTCAGAGCACAGATACACACAGAGCAGATGAAAAAGTCTTTAGAAGTTATTAATTTTTCCTCCTGCCTGTTGTAATAGCACATTACATGTTCTGGTTTAATGAGATGTTTATTTTAACCTCCTGTCTATATGCCCCAGATTGTTATACAAGAGACTTTCTGAACCCAGAAGGCAGAAATACTTTGTCTCAAGTTACAATCTCATAGAGAAGTGTTATGCCTACCCATCCTCCACTTTCTGGCCTTCCTAGGCCCAGTTTTTTTTTTTTTTTTTTTTTTTTTTTTTTTTTTCTTTTTTTTTTTTTTTTTTTTTTTTTTTGCCTGTGTCATAAGTTCTCATTCTCTAAGAGGCCAAGAAGAAATGAGAGTAAAATGGAAAGTGAATAACTCCTTACTAAGCACTTATTATGTGACAGACTCTTGTGCTAGGGGCTTTACATATAAC
Organism: Cebus imitator; assembly: GCF_001604975.1. NCBI lineage: Eukaryota > Metazoa > Chordata > Mammalia > Primates > Cebidae > Cebus > Cebus imitator. The sequence continues at coordinate 1,021,910 of NW_016107889.1, read as the reverse complement.
ATTTTCATTAATCCTCATTAAACCTTAGTTTATAGGATCTATTCCTAGTTCTATTTGAAAAATGAGAAGACTAAAGCCAACTTGATTGAAGTCACAAAATATACACTCAATGGCAGATCTGGGATTTGAACTCAGGTTTATCTGGATCCAAAATCTGTACACTTCTCATCATACCATACCTCCCACTTTTTAAAGCACCCATCTCTCTGAGTTTCCTGTTAGTTTTGAACAAGCTTTTTCTGGCTGAATAATGTCCCTGACAACATTATATTAAAGTATATAAGATGTTTGGTTACTACAGCCCATCTCCCTGCCTCTTGGTAGGACTTCACTTACAATATGAGATGATGTGCAGGAATCATGAACTTTAATACGCTGCCAAGATCCTCCTGTACTTGCTTATAGAAATGGATTTAATATTCTATTTTAGAATCAGAATGTTTGCATTTTTCATGCTACTTTTCTCACACTCACAGCCTCTCCCACACTTACACCTCAGACTGAACTGGTGTTGGCATTGTTCTGTGGTGCTTCTCCTCCTCACCGAATAACCATGAGCTGGAGTGAAAAGGCAGCAGGAAACTAGTTATAGCCATGTGACCAAAGATACTAAATGCTGCCAAATCTGAAGAAACCAGCTAAGATCTGGGTTTTACCCTAAAGTCTGTCAACCTTTTTAAGGTTGCCACTGTTAACCTGTAGGTACTACTGTTGCTTTAGCCACATCACTTATTATAGGTGCTGTTCAGGAAACCCACCCAGAATGTCCCTGCTGCTACTGGAAGTTTCCTGGACTCCTTTCAGTTGCATGGCTTTCTGAGTAGCTACACCTCCCAGAGTCTCCTGGTTTTGGTGGAGGTGAGCAGCCATGAGACTATGAACTCCCTGCAACTAGTGATAAGAGAAGACAGAGCTAATGAGGTGTGAATTAATAGGCTCCTCCTGGGCCTCCTAACCCATCTGGTAGCAGTTAGTTCTTTTAACTTATATGTATCCCTTAACCAAGTGATTTCTTGTTTATTAACTTAGACCTTAAATAGCTGGCAACATTGGGCTATCAAATGTAAGACAGGGGAAATTTTCATCATGTGACCCTTTCAGATCTCCCAAGTGACTCTTTAAGGATATTTCAAAAATATCCTTAAAGAAATATGATAGCCTAATTGGACACTGGTCAATTAAAATGGATGCAAACAATAGGGAGGTACAGGAGTGTATTCGCCAAATGTTAGCCATGTTGGGAGTTATTATTATTTTAATGATAAGGAGAATATGTGATCAAGAAAGACTGGACACATACTTTAGCAGTCATCTAGTTAATCCTTTGCTTTTAAGTATTAGGTATAAACTTAATATTTTAGTCTTCCCAAGGCTCTGCTAATTTCTATCTTGGAGAAACTTTGCTGGCTATGAGCAGACATTTAATAAAAGATGGCAGAGATTTCGGCTATTTCCCTAGATGCCTTTTATCCTTATCACTCTTTTATTCTCTTGAGATGCTGTAAACTGGCTACTGATTCTATGTAAATTTCTGGAATCAACCTGCCTGCCTGTTTTTTTTTTTTTTTTTTTTTTTTTTTTTTTTTTTTTTTTTTTTTTTTTNTGGCGATTATGGCTGTGCTGCTGTTGGCATATTGATTCAAGTGTCAATAAGGAAGGTTTATGTATCATTCAGTCTCTTGCTGACAGGTTGTGCTGCATTCAAACATATGGCAATGCTTTTTTTGCAGCAACAGCTGCTTACTTAGACACTTGAAAAAAATTGTGGGCACATAGTAGGTGTACATATTTATGGATTACATGAGATATTTTGATACAGGCATGCAGCACATAATAATCACATCAGGGTAAATGGGGTATCTATAATCTCAAAAATTTATTCTTTGTGTTACAAATAATCTAGTTATACTCTTTTAGTTATTTTAAAATGTAAAATTAAATTATTTTTATTACAGTCACCATGTTGTGCTAGCCAATACTAGGTCCTATTAATTCTTTCTTTTACTGTACCCCTTAACCATTCCCACTAATTACCCACTCATGCCCACTACCCTTCCTAACCTCTGATAACCTTTCTTTTATTCTATATCTCTATGCGTTCAATTCTTTTGATTTCTAGCTACCACAAATAAGTGAGAATATGTGTAGATTTTCTTTCTGTGCCTGGCTTACTTCACTTAACATAATGACCTCCAGTTTCATCCATGTTGTTGCAAATGACAAGCTCTGCTTGTTTTATGGATGAATAGTAAGTACTCCATTGTGTATATGTCCTACATTTTCTTTATTCATTCATCTGTTGATGGACACTTAGGTTGATTCCAAATATTAGCTATTGTGAATAGTGCTATAATAAAAGTACAAGAATACCTCTTTGATGTACTTATCTCCTTTCTTTTGGATATTTATCTAGGAGTGGGACAGGTGGGCTGTATTTTTGTTTTTTTGAGGAACCTCCAAACTGTTCTCCATAGTGATTGTACTAGTTTACATTCCCATCAACAGCGTATGAGAGTTTCCTTTTCTTCATAGCCTCATCAGCATTTGTTATCACTGACTTTTGGATATAAGTCATTTTAACTGGGGTGAGATGATATCACATTGTAGTTTTGATTTGCATGTCTCTGATGATCAATGATGCTGAGCATTTTTTATATACTTGCTTGCCATTTGTATGTCTTTTGAGAACGTCTATTTGTTCTTTTGCCCATTTTTAATTGGATTATTAGCTTTTTTTCTATAGAGTTGTTTGAGCTCCTTATATATTCTGGTTATTAATCATTACTCCCTTGTCAGATGGATAGTTTGCAAACATTTAATCCCATTCGGTGGGTTGTCTTTTCACTTTGTTGATTGTTTCCTTTCTTTGTGCACAGGCTTTTTAACTTGATGTGATCCCATTTGCCTAATTTTGCCTTGGTTGCCTGCACTTGTGGGCTATTACTCAAAAAATCTTTACTTAGTCCAATGTCCTGTAGAGTTTCCCGAATGTTTTCTTGTAGTAGTTTCATAGTTTGCGGTCTTAGATTTAAGTCGGTAATCCATCTTGATTTGACCGTTGTATATGGTGAGAGATAGGAGTCAAGTGTGATTCTTCTTCAGATGGATGTCCAGTGTCCCCAGTACTATTTATTGAAGAGGCTGTACTTTCCTCAATATATGTTCTTGGCACCTTTGTAGAAACTAGCTCACTGTAGATGTATGGATTTATCTCTGGCTTCTCTATTCTGTTGCACTGATTTATGTGTCTGTTTTTATGCCAGTATCATGCCATTTTGTTTACTATAGCTCTGTAGTATAATTTAAAGTCAAGTATTATTTCTGGGCTTTCTATTATGTTCCATTGGTATCTGTGTATGTTTTTGTACCAGTGTCATGCATCTAATCCTTGACAAAATTATGAAAAACAAGCAATTGGGAAAGGATTCCATCTTCAATAAATGGTGCTGGGATAACTGGCTTGCTATATGCAGAAGATTGAAACTGCACCCATTCTTTACACTATAAATAAAAATCAACTCAAGATGGATTAAATACTTCAATGTAAACCTAAAACAGCAAAAAACCCTGAAAGACAACCTAGGAAATACTATTCCTGACATAAGACCTGGCAAAGATTTTGCATTACTGTGTTCTCTTGCTGCTAATAAAGATATACCTGAGGCTGAGTAATTTATAAAGGAAAGAGGCTTAATGGACTCACAGTTCCACATGGCTGGAGGGCCCTTAAAATCATGAAAGAAGGCAAAGGAGAAGCAAAGGCATATCTTACATGGTGGCAGGCAAGAGAGCATGTGCAGGAGAATTCCCCTTTATAAAACCATCAGATCTCATGAGACTTATTCACTATCATGAGAACAGCATGGGAAAACTCTACCCCCATGGTTCAATTACATCACACTGAGTCCCTCTTATGACATGTAGGGGTTATGGGAGCTACAATTCAAGATGAGATTTGGGTGGGGACACAGCCAAGCCAAACCATGTTATTCCAACCCAACCCCTCCCAAATCTCATGTACTTACATTTCAAAACCAATTTTGCATTCCTGACAGTCCCCCAAAGTCTTAACTCATTTCAGCATTAACTCAAAAGTCCGCAGTCCAAAGTCTTACCTGAGACAAGGCAAGTCCCTTCTGCCTAAGAGCCTGTAAGATCGAAAGCGATTTAATTACTTCCTAGATTCAATGGAGGTACAGGCATTTGGTAAATACACCCATTTCAAATGAGAGAAATGAGTCAAAACAAAGGGGCTACAGGTCCAATGCAAGTCCTTAATCCAACAGGGCAGTCATTAAACCTTAAACTTCCAAAATGATCTCCTTTGAATCCATGTCTTACATCCAGAACTTGCTGATGCAAGAGGTGGGCTCCTAGAAACTTGGGCAGCTCCACCCCTATGGCTTTGCAGGGTGCACCCTAACTCCTTACTGCTTTCACAGGTTAACGTCGATTGTCTTTGGCTTTTCCAGGTGCATAGTACAACCTGTTGATAGATCTACCATTCCAGGATGTGGAGGATGGTGGTCTTTGTCTCACAGCTCCACTAGGTAGTGCCACAGTAGGGACTCCTGCAAATTTCTGCAGCCAGCTTGAATTTCTTCCCAGAAAATGGGTTTTTCTTTTCTATTGCTTTGTTAAGCTGCAAGTTTTCCAAACTTTTATGCTCTGCTTCCTCTTGAATGCTTTTCTGCTCAGAAATTTATTTCCCCAAATACCCTAAATCATCTCTCTCAAGCTCAAAATTCCACAGATCTCTAGAGCAGGGGCAAAATGCCACCAGTCTCTTTGCACAGCAAGAGTGACCTTTGGCTCCAGTGCCCAACAAGTTCCTCATCTCCATCTGAGACAACCTCAGCCCAGATTTTATTGTCCTTATCACTATCAGCATTTTGGTCAATCCATTCCACAAGTCTCTAGGAAGCTTCAAACTTTCCACTATTTTCTTATCTTTTTCTGAGCCCTTTAAACTGTTCCAACCTGTGCCTGCTACACAGTTCCAAAGTCACTTCCACATTTTCAGGTATCTTTACAATAATGCCCCACTACCTGGTAACAATTTACTGTATTAGTCTGTTCTCATGCTGCTAATAAAGACATACCCGAGACTGCATAATTTATATGAAAAAAGAAATTTAATGAACTCACAGTTCCACCTGGCTCGGTAGGCCTCACAGTCATGGAGGAATGTAAAGAAGAAGCAAAGGCATATCTTACATGGCGGCAGGCAAGAGAGCATGTGCAGGGTAACTCCCCTTTATAAAATGATCAGATTTCATGAGACTTATTCACTATCATGAGAACAGCATGGGAAAACCCCAGCCCCATGATTCAGTGACCTCCCACTGGGTGCCTCCCATGAAACATGGGGATTATTGAAGCTACAATTCATGATGAGATTTGGGGACAGACACAGCCAAACCAAACTACATATGATTTAATGATGAAGACATGAAAAGCAATTGCAGTGCAAACAAAAATTGACAAATGGGGTGTAATTAAGCTAAAGAGCTTCTGCACAGCAAAGGAAAATATCAACAGAGTAAATATACAACCTACAGAAAGGGAGAAAATTTTTGAAAACTCTGTGTCAAATGAAGGCCTAGAAGCCAGAGTCTTATAAGGAATATAGACGAATTTACAAGCAAAAAACACACAACCTCACT
>NW_016107889.1:982496-1016172 GCF_001604975.1 Cebus imitator | reverse complement strand
AAAAAAAAAAAAAGTGGGCAAAGGACATAAACAGATACTTTTCAAAAGAACACATGCATGTGACCAGTGTGCATTTACAAAAATATCCATCATCAGTAGTCATTAGATAAATGCAAATCAAAACCACAATGAGATACAATCTCATGCCAGTTAGAATAACTATTACTAGAAAGTCAAAAAACAACAGATCCTGGTGAGGTTGTGAAGAAAAGGGAAGGCTTTTACACTGCTGGTGATAGTGTAAATTAGTTCAGCCATTGGGGAAAGTAGTATGGTGATTCCTCAAAGAACTTAAAACAGAATACCATTTGACCCAGAAATCCCATTATTTGGTGATTGTACCCAATAAATTATAAATCATTTCACCATAAAGACACTCACATGCATATATTCATCACAGCACTATTCACAATAGCAAAGATATGGAATCAACCTAAATGTACATCAATGGTAGAATACATAAAGAAATTGTGGAACATACATACCATAGCATAATATGCAGCCATAGAAAGAATGAAATAATGTCCCTTGCAACACCACAAATGGAGCTGGAAGCCATTGTCCTAAGCAAACTAATGTAAGAATGGAAAAACAAATACATTTTCTCCCTTATAAGTGGGAACTATAATACCAGCACACATAGACACAAAGAGGGGGACAGCAGACACTGAAGCCTACTTGAGCTTGGATAGTGGTAGGAAGGAGAGGAACAAAAAACTACCTATTGGATACTATGCTTTTTACCAGGGTGACAAAGTAATCTCTACACCAAACCCCCTATACACTCAGTTTACCTGTATAATAAACTTGTACATGTACCTCTGAAGCTAAAATAAAACTTAAAAAATTACTGATAAGAAAAGGTTTTAAAAAGTAAAGTCAGGTTAAGATGTAAAAAATAAAGTCAGGTTATGATAAATGATCTTTTTAATGTATTGTTGAATTTGGTTTGCCAGTACATTGTTAAGGATTTTTGCATCAGTGTTCTTCAGAGATAGTGACCTATGGTTTTCTTTCATTGATATGTCTTTAGTTTTGCTATCAGGATAATATTGTCCTCATTGAATGAGTTTGGAAATAGTCCCTCTTCCTCTGTTTTTCAGAAGAGTCTGAGTAGGATTGGTATTAGTTCTTTAAATGCTTGGTGGAATTCAGCAATGAAGCCATAGCGTCCTGGGCTTTTCTTTACTGGTAGACATTGTTATTATGTCTCTGATCTTATTACTTGTTATTGGTCTGCTCAAGTTTTTTTACTTCTTCATGGTCCAAATTTGGTAGGTTTATATGTCTAGGAATTGATCCATTTCCTCTAGATTTTCTAATTTGTTGGCATACACTTGCTAATAGTTGCCACTAATGATCCTTTGAATTTCTGCAGTATCACTTGTAATACCTCCTTTTTCATCCATCATTTTATTTGTTTGAGTCTTCTCTCTTTTTTCATATTTAGCCTGGCTAAAGGTTTGTCAATTTTATTTATCTTTTCAAAAAACCAACTTACAGTTTCATTGATTTTTTTCTGTTTTTTTTTTTTTTTTAATATCGAATTTGTTTATTTCTGCTCAGTTGTTTATTATTTAGTTTCTTCTACTAATTTTGGGTTTGGTTTGCTCTTGCTTTCCTAGTTCTTTAAGATGCATCTTAGGTTATTTATTTAAAGTTTTTCTTTTTTCTTGATATAGGCACTTAAAACTGTAAATTTCCCTCCTAGTATTGCTTTCACTGTATTTCATAGGTTTTAGTATGTTTTATTTCCATTATAATTTTTTCCAAGAAACTTTTCATTTTCTTTCATAATGTTTTCATTTACCCACTGGTCCTTCAGGAACATATTGTTTAATTTCCATTTGTTTGTATAGTTTCCAAAATTCCTCTTGTTATTGAATTCTAGTTTTATTCAATTGTGGCCAGAGAAGATTCTTGATATTATTTCAACTTTTTGAATGTTCTAAGACTTGCTTTATGACCTAACATATGGTCTGTCCTTGAGAATGATCCATGTACCAAGGAGAAAAAGATGTATTCCACAGCCATTGGATGAAATGTACTGTAAATGCCTATTAGGTTCATTTGTTCTATAGTGCAGATTAATTACAATGTCTCCTTGTTGATTTTTCTGTCTGAAAGATATGTCCAATGCTGAAGGACAGGTGTTGGAGTGTCCAGATATTATTGTATTGGAGTCTATCTGTCTCTTTAGCTCTAATAATGTTTTCTTTATATATCTGGGTGCTCCAATGTTGGGTGTAAATATATTTAAAATTGTTATATTCTTTTGTTGAATTGACATCTTTATTATTATATAATGACCATCTTTGCCTCTTCTTAGAGCTTTTATCTTGAAATCAATTTTGTCTTGAAATCAGTTTTGTCTGATATAAGTATAGCTGCTTCTGCTGTTTTTTTTGGTTTCCATTTGCGTGAAATATCTTTTTTCATCCCTTTATTTTCCATCTATTTGTATCTTTATAACTGAATTGGGTTTCTTACAGGCAACAGATCATTCGCTATTGCTTTTTTAAATCCATTCAGCCACTCTGTCTTTTGATTGGAGAGTTTAGTCTATTTACATTCTACGTTATTATTGATAAGTAAGCACTTACTCCTGCCATTTTACTATTTATTTTCTGGTTGTTCTGTGCTCTTCTTTTCCTTTTTTCTTTTCTTCCTGTATTCCTTTTAGTGAAGGTGATTATCTCTGGTGGTATGACTTAATTCCTTATTCCTTTTTTTGTGTATCCATTATATAATTTTGATTTTGTGTTACCATGAGCCTTGGAAAATACTGCCTTACAACCCATTATTTTAACCTGATAACAATATAGCAATACTTGCATAAACAAACAAGCCAAAAGAAAACCAATGAAAACCATATGCCTTAGCTTTACCCCACAGTTACCTCTTTTGTTTTTATTTATATCTTATTGTACTATGTCTTGAAACGTTGTTGTAGTTATTATTTCCTATTGGTCTATCTTTTAGTCTTTATACTTAAGATAATGGTAGTTTGTACAACACAATTACAATGTTACAATATTCTGTGTTCTTCTGTGTACTTACTAATACCAGTTTGTTTTGTACCTTCAGATGATTTCTTACTGCTCGTTTACATATTTTTCTTTCTGCTTGAAGTACTCCCTTTAGTATTTCTTGTAGGGATTCTGGTGTTGATGAAATCTCTCAACTTTTGTTTGTCTGGAAAAGTATTTTTTTTATGTTTGAATAATATTTTCATTGGATATACTATTCTAGGGTAAACAATTTTTTCCCCCTTCAGCACTTTAAATATGTCATGCCATTCTCTCCTGGCCTATAAGGTTTCCACTAAAAAGTTGCTGCCACACATATTGGAGCTTAATTGTATGCTATTTGTTTATTTTCTCTTGTTGCTTTTAGGATCCTTTCTTCATCCCTGACTTTTGGAAGTTGGATTATTAAATGCCTTGAGGTAGTCATCTTTGGGTTAAATCTGCTTGGTGTTCTACAACCTTCTTGTACTTGAATATGACACATTTTTTCTAGTTTGGGTATGTTCTCTGTTATGATGCTTTTGAATAAACCTTATACCCTATCTTTTCCTCTACCTCCTATTTAAGGCCAATAACTCTTAGATTCGTGCTTTTGAGGCTGTTTTCCCAAACATGTAGGCATGCTTCATTAAAAACATTTTTTTTCTCTTTTTTCTCCTCTGTTTATTTCCAAATAGCCTGTCTTCAAGCTTACTAGTTCTTTCTTCTGCTTGATCTATTCTGCTATTAAAATACTGATCCAGTTTTCAGTCTGTCCATTGCATTTTTCAACTCTGGAATTACTGCTTGCTTCTTTTAAATTAGTTTAATTTCTTTGTTCAATTAATCTGATGGAATTCTGAATTTCTTCTCTGCTTATCTTGAATTTCTTTGTGTTTCCTCAAAACAGTTAGTTTTAATTCTGTCTGAAAAATCACATATCTGTTTCTCCAGGATTGGTCCCTGGTGACTTATTTAGTTTGTTTGGTGAGATCATGTTTTTCTAAATGGTTTTGATTTTTGTGGATGTTTGCCTGTGTCTGGGAATTGCAGAGTTAGGTATTTATTGCAGTTTTCACAGTCCTAGCTGGTTTGTATCCTTTCTTCTTCATAAGCCTTCTCAAATATTTGAAATGACATGGATGTTGTGATCTAAGCTGTATCTACTTTAGGGGTAACCCCAAATCCAGTAACGCTGTCACTCTTGCATATTCATAGAGGTACTGCCCTGATGGTCTTGGACAAGCATCCAGATTACCAGGCAGAGATTCATGTCCTCTTCTCTTACTTTCTCCCAAATAAATAGAGTCTCGCTGTCTGTTCTGAGCCACCTGGAGCTGGGTATGGAGTGAACAAGCATCCCTGTTGCCTTTTTCCCCTAGAACTGCATTGGATCAGACCTGAAGCCAGCATAGCACTGGGGCTCATCCAAGGCTCACTGTAACCACTACCTGGCTACTGCCTATGTTCACTTAAGGCCCTGGGGCTCTACAATAATCAGATGGCAAAGGCATCCAGGTTTGCTTCCTTCCCTTCAAGGCAGTGACTTCCACCCAGGCCCCAGGCAGGTTCAAAGGTGCTATACAGGAGCCAGGAATTGGAGTAAAATACCTTAGAAGTCTATTTGGTGTTCTATCATATTGCAGTTGAGATGGCATTGGAACAAGATGCTATCCTTCCCAGTCTTCCTTCCTCTTTTCATAGGCAGAGGAGTCTCACTCTGTAGCCACCACTACCATAAGCCCATGGCAATTACTGCCAGCAACCATCAGTGTTCCTTTAAAGTCCAAGGGCTCCTCAGTCAACTTGTGGTGAAGACTGCCTGGCCTGGGACCCACTATTTAGTGCAGTGAGCTCCTTCTCTCCCAGAGGTCCAGAGGGGAGGTCCAGAAATGCCATCCAAGAGCCAAAGCATGGAATTGGAGGTCCAGAGAGCCAGCTTGGTGCTATACTCCCATATGGCTGAGCTGGTACCTAAGGTGTAAGACAAAGTCCCCTTTACTTTTCCCTCCACTTTTCTCAATCAGAAGGAGTCTCTCCCCTTAACCACCACAGCTAGGCAGGGAATATGCTGAGTCTCACCTGAAACCAGCAAGTATCAGAGTCTCACCTGAGGCCCATGACATACTACCTAGGTGTCACTGCTAGTTATTCAGGGCCCAAGGGCTCTTTAGTCAGCAGGTGATGGATCCTCCCAGGACTGGGTCCTTCCCTTCAAGACACCGGGTTCCCTTCCAGCCTAGGGTGTGTCTAGAAATGTCATCTGGGAGCTAAGGCCTGGAAAGTGTGCCTGATGACTCTGACTGGTGCCCAGTCCTACTGTGGCTGAGCTGGAATCCTTTGCAAGACAAAGTTCTCTTTAATATTGCCTCTCCTCTCCTCAAACAGAAGGAAATGAGCTCTTTTGAAGCCATAAGTTTTGTGACCTGCCGTTGCGGGACGGGTGTTGTAAGCACTCCCTTAGCTGCTGTGACTGGTATCTTGGTCATGTGCCCCTCAAGTCCACTGGCTCTGAGCCAAGTTCAACCCTAGGACTGGACTTGGAGTTATGGTTTTTATGTCTTAGAATGCCTTCCAAGTTTATGTAGGACTCCAAAGCACTTTAGTCCATGGTGATGTGGTTTGCCAGAACTCAAGTTCTGACCACTGGGATGAGTGATTCCTTGTGGCTAGAGCTGCTTTAAATATTCCCTCTATGGGTGGGTGTCAGCTGAGTTCCTCCAGGTTTTGCTTTCTGCTGTGAGAGGGTGGCACTGAGTTCAATGCAAAGTTTCATAATCACTGCATTCTCCTTCTCCTAAATGCACAGATTCTCTCTCTACACCACATGGCCACTGCCAGAGGGGTGGGGAGGGATGTTGTCATGGTTTAAGACTGTCTTTTATTTTTTTTTCTTTTTTCTTTTTTGTATTGCATTTTAGGTTTTGGGGTACATTTGAAGAACCTGCAGGATAGTTGCATAGGTACACACATGGCAGTGTGATTTGCTGCCTTCATCCCCCTCATCTATATCTGGCATTTCTCCCCATGCTCTCTCTCCCCAACTCCCCACCCCCACTGTCCCTCCCCTATTTCCCCCCAACAGACCCTAGTATGTAGTGCTCCCCTCCCTGTGTCCATGTGTTCTCATTTTTCAACGCCCACCTATGAGTGAGAACATGTGGTGTTTGATTTTCTGCTCTTGTGTCAGTTTGCTGAGAATGATGGTTTCCAGGTTCATCCATGTCCCTACAAAGATGGTTTCCAGGTTCATCCATGTCCCTACAAAGGAAACGAACTCATCGTTTTTGATGGCTGCATAATATTCCATGGTGTATATGTGCCACATTTTCCCTGTCCACTCTATCATCAATGGGCATTTGGGTTGGTTCCAGATCTTTGCTATTGTAAACAGTGCTGCAATGAACATTCGTGTGCGTGTGTCCTTATAGTAGAATGATTTATAATCCTTTGGATATATACCCAGTAATGGGATTGCTGGGTCAAATGGAATTTCTATTTCTAGGTCCTTGAGGAATCGCCACACTGTCTTCCACAATGGTTGCACTAATTTACACTCCCACCAACAGTGTAAAAGTGTTCCTATTTCTCTGCCTCCTCTCCAGCATCTGTTGTCTCCAGATTTTTTAATGATTGCCATTCAAACTGGCATGAGATGGTATCTAAATTTAGTTTTGATTTGCATTTCTCTAATGACCAGTGATGATGAGCATTTTTTCATATGTTTGTTGGCCTCATGTGTGTCTTCTTTTGTAAAGTGTCTGTTCATATCCTTCACCCACTTTTGAATGGGCTTGTTTGTTTTTTTCTTGTAAATTTGTTTTAGTTCTTTGTAAATCCTGGATATCAACCCTTTGTAGAATGGAAAGACTGTCTTTTAAAATCTCTTTAGTGCCTCTTTCAGTGATATGAAGTTAAAACCAGGTAATGTGAGTGCTCATCTGATTTTTGGTTCCTATGAAGGTGCTTTTTCTGGTATATTAATAGGCAGTTGTTATATTTTGTGTTCCTGAGGTGATGATGATTGGTGGAGCCTGCTATTCTCCCATCTTGCTCCACCCCCTTTGTGATAGTGTTTTGTCACTTCTCTTCATATTTCCCCATGGCTTTTGGTGAGTGTCTCCCCACCTGCCTATCCCCAAGAAGAAAAAAGATACTTGATGTTTCCTTTCTTTCACTCTTCCCTTTATCTGACAATCTTTTTTTTTTCAGGTTCCTATTGTTAGTAACAAGGAACAATAGGATAATGTACTTCACAAGCAAAATCTCCAATTCCTTCACAGTTCTCCTGTCTTCTTGAACTCTCAAAAAAATTTTTTTTACTGACTTTGCCATCTAATTGGTCAAAGCCAACCAGGGAACAATGTGAATAGAGGGAAGAGATACCACATCTATAAAGGCAAACGCAGGAACAATGCAGAGGAAAGAAACCAGTGACTGAGAAAGTGGAGCTTCTTTATCTTATTTCTAAAGTGTGGCTATGATTAGTGTTGAAAACTTAGAGAGTTTCATGGCAGGAATTTGAGATTCATAGGTTTTTGCCTCTTTCCCCAGTGCTTTATCACTGTGAGACCTTGTCAGAGCTCCACTCTTTTGCATCATTCATAATCTGCTCTGTCAGCCGTAGGCTTTGCAAAGCCACACAGCTAATGTGATCCTCCAACCTTGAATCACTACAATTGAGCCAAAAAATAAAAACAGACTGTCTCATTAGTAAGCCTTACTAATACACATACAATTGTTCTCCTAGTTCATTTTAAAAGAAATTAATAGTCCATGCCCTCAGGAAAGATTAACCCTAACTAATAAGAATATAAATAAGGCACATAATAATATATTTCAAGACCTTAGTATAATGAACCTGGCTTGAGACTTCCTTTGGTATTTACCATGGACCTACGTCACTCCATTGCTTCATGATTAGAATGAATGATAAATGGGCAAAGAAAACTGAATGTTATGATAGGAAGGAGTCAACAGTGAGTCAAGACTCCAACCTCAACAAATCAATAACTTAGCATTACTTAATGACTATTTTCAAATATTTATACTTGTCAAGGAGATCTCTCTATTGTCCTTTTATTTTTTCTAACTGAAAAGCATTTTAGGAGAGTTGACACAACTTGTTCTTCCTCTACCTTTTTCCACATTTCCAACTAATTTAATGCCATAGCTATAACTGTCTAACCTTTCTGAGGTAAAGACGCTGTTCAATCATTTAACATCCAATATATAATACATTGATCACCTATGTCTCCTGTCTAAATCAGAATAGATTCTCAGTAAATTTTTAATGTAAAATATTTTCACTTTCCTAACTGTCCCCCATTTCCATATATAGATAAAAAATAAGGTTAGTGGTAATTTAGTAGCAGAGTCAGAATTAGAGCTCTGATGTCCTGATTGCCAGAAAAGCAGTATTCACAATGTTCAATATTCCTTACTAGAGAGGTTCCCAAGAAGTAAGATACTCAGCCTTCCCTGAAAGGGACCTATTTGACACTTGTTGACAGTTACCAAAATGCTTCACATTTCATTGGAGGTTATTATGCCTTCAGTGAGGTCTTTTAGAAAGGAGCTTCAGAATAGCTCCCACAACCTCTAAAGCAAGCATCCGTACGTTATCTTGACAATACATGTATTCTTGATTTTCCCTGTTAGAGCACTGATAAAAAATCAACAAAAAGATTAAAGTTGGTTGGAATAAACATATGGATGTTCATTTGAAAGCATCAATGATAAGAAAATGGAGAACAATTTTCTTTTAGTAGAAAATATTTCTTTTGACAATATGCACAATAAAATATATATAAATTCTATAGAGTTTTGCCAAATGGTAACAGGAGTAAAATCTGAAGGGCAGGATTCTAGGTGAATGACATTTTTTCTTTAGTACTTCTGTATCTTCCCAATGCTCTATAATGACAATGAATTATTCTAGTGACTAGAAAAACATTTTAATTGCTTTAAGAGTTGAGATAAATGTGTATCATATATAGGATTGGGAACCACTGAGCTATGCCCCCATTGGTAAGCAGTTCTCCCACAGACTGTCTATTCTTTTTATGTTACACAAATGAAGCATATGTATGTACAAATACCTTAACTTTAAAGCTATGTAATTCATTTTCATTATTCTAGCACATTTATAGTGTGCTATATGGCATCTCTCTCTTATCACTTGTGTAGGTCAACTACCATCAACCTAATACACATACACTTATTGACTGATTTTAGGACTTTCCTAGTTAGATATATGTTCTTACAAGAAACTACTTAATTCTTTAATTTTCACACATCTATTAAGTTGACACTATGGTCCAAATAGAAGCCATTTTGCTATGCTTCAGTGTTATCTGTTTTTAAAGAGTCTCTGAGGTCTCTGAATAGATTCTACTGCCAAATGTGATTCAGCCTAACACTGCAAGTGAAACATTGAACTTGGGGCATTTTATCTGCCAATAGATTTCTGCCTTGTGTAGCAGTCTCTGCATTTGG
Source organism: Cebus imitator (assembly GCF_001604975.1). Lineage (NCBI taxonomy): Eukaryota > Metazoa > Chordata > Mammalia > Primates > Cebidae > Cebus > Cebus imitator. The sequence continues at coordinate 1,006,666 of NW_016107889.1, read as the reverse complement.
AAGACTGTCAAATGACAAATTCTTAATGCTTTACCACAAGACCACCCAAACAAATTCAATGTGGTATTGGGGCTCTTAGTTCAAAACAGTTGCATATATTCATTTTCATATAAGTGCTACAAAAATATTCCATACCTGCATTTAATAAGTGAACTGATTCAATGAGTTCAAGCTCTAGTAAACTGCTATTAGATAATATTTCTGTAAACAAAATTGTGGGAGCTGATACCATAATCTTTGCTTTCAAGCTGCTTACAAATGGTTTGAAAGAAACAGCCCTCAAGAATATCTAATAAATGCGTACAGAGGAGATGGATGGTTGCATTTTAGATGGGAATCACAAGAACAAAAGGAAGTAATCCTTCACAATGTCACCAAATAAGAGAATGAGAGAAATCAGTTAAATTTTTGCAGTAGTTCATTTCTGAAGTGATATGGGCCCAGATTAGGGTGGTAAAAGTACAAAATGGAGACACCAGAACATTATACTGGAAGAAAAACAACCAGCTTAGTGATTAATTAATTTCGGTGAGAGGAAATTAAAGGTCTCAAAGATGGTTTCATATTCCTGAGTGATCCAAAGGAGAAATGACCTTTTGTCAGACATATGAAAATCAGAAGCCAGATCTATTGTGTGGGTAGGATGATGAGATGAATTATGTTGAATTTTATCAGTCTGGTAGATAAAGGGTATTCTGCAAAAATGATGTAACTGGATTTTTATGTGGCATTTTACAAAGTGACATGGTTTAGATGTTCTGTCCCATCCAAATATCATGTTGAAATGTGACCTCCAGTGTTGGAGGTGGGCCTAGTGGGGGTGTTTGGGTCATGGTGGGCAGATTCCTCATGAATGACTCGGTGCTACCCTTGTGATAATGAGTAAGTTCTTGCTCTGAGTTCATCTGAGATCTGGTTGTTTAAGAATGTGGCAACTTCCTGCTCCCTCTTGCTCACTTTCTTGCCCTGTGATTTATTGATCCTCCTTTGCCTTCTGCCACGATTGAAAGCTTCCTAGGCCTCACCAGGAGCCAAGCTGATAAGGTGTCATGCTTATTGACAACTTTCAGAACTGTGAGCCAGTTAAACATCTTTGTTTTTTAATAAATTATCCAGCCTCAGGTGATTGTTTATAGCAACACAAAAAAAGGACTAACACTCAAAGTCTTTCCTAGTATACTATATGTAAGACGAATAAATTGGGACCAGATAACAATTGTGTGTGTGTGTGTGTGTGTGTGTGTGTGTGTGCAGTTAAATACAATTTGTTCTAATTAATATATGAGTATTAACTCTGATAGGTCTCTATCTTCTACCTTGTCATATTAATTATATAATTAATGAGTGAGAACATAGTTGAAACATTTATCAAGCCATTAGTAGATATAAAACCAGGAGAGATATTTGCCCATATCTTTACCCTCTGGATATCAGATTTTGAAATACGATTTTTAACAAGATGAAATTTAATACTGACACATTTCAATATCCTACCTGTGTGTATAAAACCAGCCCTACAAGTGTAGTAATACAGTTGTGGGATGACCTGTCTTAAAAACAGTGAGACATATGAAAAACTTGCTGTCCTACACAATAAGCTCCATAAATCAACAGCATTTTAAGGTTATATCAATAGATGTTCAGTATCTTGAAGACGTATAAGGACTGTTCCATTTTTTGGAGGTCAAAATATACTTGAAAATTTTATTATGTTCTTGGTATGACATTTTGAAGGAACTGTTCAAATAGTACTCACAGGAGAAGTACCGGGATGGTGAACAGACTTAAATCTCAACAGCCTCCAACATTTGACGAAACTGAAGCTGTTTAATTTCAAGAAATCTCAGAGAGGAAATATGGCAAATATTGCAGATTGACTCATTCCATATCCCTCCCAATCCTTATCTACCGTACTTTTCACTACCAAGAGTTTCATAATCACAAAACTGTATTTTTCAGATTCCCATATGTCTTAGCTTCTGTGTGTGATCTAGGCTTCACCAAACAAATATACTTGCCTGTTAAATTTGAGAGAGAAGTGGTGACTGTGAATAAAGAGAATCTTCAAGGGAAACTGTGGCAGATATTCTACTTTTTGTTGTCTAAAATCACAGTTGCTGAATAGTGGGCAGTAACGTTAGTGGAATTTCTGCTAGAGTAGCCTTACAGTTTGGTTGGGCATTTCTTGTTTCTGGCTGTGTATTACCCAATCTTGGATCCCCCACACTCTCAAACATTCTGTAAGTTATCTAACAAGCTCTAATAAATCCCTTTCTATTTATGCTATCTAGAGTGGATTTTATTATCTGTGACTAATAATTCTGACATACGGGTATAGGTATTAGACTAACGGATAGGTGCTGCAAGGAGAATGATTTCATACAAGCTGACCAATCATGGTATGGAATGCCTCAGAGAGCTCATTAGCTGTATTCAGTAAGATAGGCTACCACTTGGTAGGGGCAAAAGCATCAGGAGATACTTGGCTAAGATGACTTTTAAGTGTCTTTCTGATTACCTGAGATTATGTGAGTATACAAAGAAATTATTCAACTACCTGATCAAAATTATTCTCGCTTTAGTGTAAATGACAAATAAACTTAACCCTCTATTGAGGCACACAAAAAAGCTATTTATGAGCATCTCATTGTAAAATTAGAGAAAAAAGGTCTTTGAGGAAAGAGTTCTTTCCATTAGGTTGTACATTCTCTGGATAGTAGCCCTGCCTACCTCACTTCTTCTCTTTCAGAAGGATGAGACCAACATTCAGACAGGTATTTATTTCATAATGTCTTCAATTACTCATTGCACAAAACAGAGGAGAAATAAAAGCACTTAAGAAATAAAATGTTACAATTAATATTATAGGGTCATATAAATACATTCAACCAATACTTTTCATAGGTGATTTTATATTTCTAAATAAGCACCGCTTTCTCCTGTTTCTACTTATAAAAAAATCTCACCTCTTCTTTAAGCTTCTTTGTAAATTCTACCCCTCATGAAGATTTTTCTGAACATTCTAAACCCATTTTTTTTTCCTGAGAGGCTTTACATTTGTGATTCCCATTTACTGGGATGTTTTTCCCTTAGACAAAAGCATGAATCACTTCCTTTCTTTATTCAGGTGTCCCCTCAAGTGCCACTCTTTAGAAAAGAGCTGGGTGCTGTGGCTCATTCCTATAATTCTAGCACTATGAGAACACTAAAGTGAGGGTACTGCTTGAGGCCAGAAGTTTTAGGCTACAATGAGCCATGATCCTGCCACTGCGCTCCAGCCTGGGTGACACAGACAGACTCTGACTCAAAAATCAAAAACAAAACCCTGGCCATCCTAACTTAAATAGTAACCCTATCACCTTTTCTTTGATTATTTTATTATAAACTTTTATTTTTCACTCTCTGAAATATTATCAAGTCGTAAAACCACTCTACTGATTTGTTTTCATGTTGTGTATCTGTCTGCCTTCCTCACTAGGAACTGAATTCCACGAGGGCAAAGAATCTTTTTTTTTTTACTGCTGCATCACCAGCACCTAAATAGTGTTTTACCTATAGTAGAACTTCATACATATTTGTTGAATGAAGGAAGAAAGAAATAGATACATTCTCTCAATGGGATATCATGTCTCTTTAAATCCTCAAATATCATGCATATACCAATTTTATGATAGTATTTTGATTCTACCTTACATTATAATAATTTATATACTTATATTATTTTTTCACCACAAGAGTGTGTGAGAGTAAGTCTATGCCTTACCTATTTGTGTTTCCTCTGCAATCCTTATCATACAATAAGGGCTTAATATATACATTTGTCATTTTGAACATGGTGAGTTATCCCGATATGTTCTTTTACATGCAAATAGAAGAAAACATAACATTCCAAATATGTAAGTAGCTATCTTTTTAGTTTTGAACAGAATTCCAAACAAAAGACAATCAAATATAATGAGGAAGACAACCCATGGGAGAAGTAAGCAAATAGAACCATGTTTTTAACAGTTCTTACCAAAGGTAGATGTGATAGTTAATTTTATGTGTGAACTTGGAGGATGCTTTTGGATGAGATTAATATTAAAACCAGTGATCTTTGGGGAAGGCAGATTGCCCTCTATAATGTGGGTGGGCATCATCTAATAAAATGGAGGCCTGAATACGACAGAAAGAATGGCCTCCCCAAGCAAGAGTGAATTCTAGAGCGGACTACTTTTAGACTGGAACTTCATCACCATCACTTCTCCTGGAACTCCATATTATAAATTTAGACTTGTCAGCCTCCATAATTGCATGAGCCAAGTGTTTATAATAAACAAATAAATAATAAATAAATATTCTATTGGTTATGTTTCTCTGCAGAATCTTGTACAGTGAACATTTGATTTATTTGCTCTGCTCCTTTCATTGATGGCCAAATTTTATAACTGGAGTGTCATTCTTTTAATTCAAGATTTTTTATTTTCCTGTTGAAATGAGAGTCGCTTTGAAGGAGTAAATAAGCATCTGAAGGCTTATTACACATTTATGCTTTTGCAAATGACTTTCACATCTTTTCCTTAGAGCAGGTTTTAACAGGAGAAGGGATGTGAAGGAGAAAGAAAGTTGAGAGTGATCCTAAGATCCTTGGCAAGCTTTGTTAAATGGAGCTTGATGAAATATTGGCTATAACTTGATTTAATCTACAAAGAGGTTTTATATATATTGTTCCTTACATTCAGAATGCCTAAAAACACAGTTTCATCATTTGGACCTAGTCACAGCTAATGCTTATACTAATTGACCAAACCATTACTGTGACTACTTCCCAGAACAATATAGGCTTTACACCCCAGAGACAAGCCTAAGGACATCCAGGAAGAAGTCTTAGGTCATTAGAGTGATTGAACATTTATCAGGCTTTCACAGCACACTAGACTGGCTAAGATGCACAGGAAACATATGCTTTGCTTAAACACACCCCCATTTAAAGGAAAGGGTCAAGACTCTGCTAAATAACTCTCTAATGAAGGAGTAAAAGAAAAATTCAGTTCAGTTTATTAAATTCTGTAATTCTTATCAGTAGGGGAGGATGTAAATTGTAAGGATAAAAGAGAGACCACTTTTATATGCATAAACACTGACATTCTGTCTCTCACTTTAGAAGCCACCTAGAGTCTATCCACCTAGAGTCTATCTGGCCCTTAGTCTATACTGAGAATAATTTTTCAGCTAAATTGCTCTCCTAGTATTCTGAAACACTACATATTTGCTTCCCCAAATCAAGAGACTTTCTACTGCTTAAAGCTCTCAACTGTGGCAACTCACTTGAAAGATACTCCTCAGACTTTTACTCTAAATATTCTCTCTTCCCTTTCTTTTCTTCCCTTTCCTTTTCCTCCTTTCCCTCACCTTCCCTTTCTTTACTCTTCCTTCTTTTCTCTCTGCCCCTCATCTCTACTCTCTGTCTCCTGCACGTTTCTTTCCCTCCTTAGCCCCACCCAGCAATTAAAATACTAATTTTCTTGGTGTTAACATTGAAACTAGTTTTTGAGGAGTGGACAACCTGAATTATCATCCAGGTTCTCTCCTTACTATCTGTGAGTCCCAAGTATGTCCCAAATCCATTCACTTCTTACTAATGGGTCTTTCTGTTTCCACTTTTAGCTGTGCAAAGTTCCCTCTTAATAAAAGAGTCAGAAATTGCCATTTTAAATTTAAATCAGACTATAACACTTTCTTGCTCAAAAGCCTTTCATGAGTTTTCATTTGGCGTTGAACAAATTCCAAAATCCTTCTATGGAATCAAGCCTCTTTGGGACCTCTGAACTCATGTTCTGCACTCTCCCCTCATTCTTTCCATTCTAGACACTCTCTTTTCTTTTCCACTACGATTTTAGTCATGACCACCTTTGGACTAATTCTATTCTTACTTTATGATGAACACTGTCTACATGGCTGTTTCATTCCTCTTATAAATGTTTCGGCCTCCTCTAATTGTCTTTTCTTCAGAATGGCCTTCCTAGATTGTAGCCAAAAGCAGCTCCACCCTTTATAAGTGAGATCACATGGTATTTGTTTTTCTGTGGTTGACTTATTTCACTTAGCATAATGGCCTACATGTTCATGTTCATATTGTTGAAAATGACAAAATTTCATTCTTTCATAATGCTGAATAGTATACTAGTGTGTGTGTGTGTGTGTGTTTAATTTTCTTCATAAATTCATCTGTCAATGGATGATATGGTTTGGCTTCATGTCCCCACCCAAATCTCATGTTGAATTGTAATCCTCATTGTTGGGGGAGGGATGTGGTGGGAGGTGGTTGGATCATGGGGATGGGTTTCCCCCTTGCTGTTCAAATGATAGTGAGTGAGTTCTCACAACATCTGATTGTCTGAAAGTGTGTGACATTTCTCCCTTTCTCTTTCTCTCTCCTTCTTTACCATGGTAAAACATGCTTGCCTCCCTTTTACTGTCTGCCATGATTGTAAGTTTCTTGAGCCCTTCCAGTCATGCTTCATGTTAAGCCTGCACAACTGTGAGTCAATTAAACATCTTTTCTTCATAAATTACCCAATCTCAGGTAGTTCTTTATAGCAGTGTGAGAACAAAACTAATACAATGGACATTTAGGTTGTTTCTGTATCTTGACTATTAAGAATAGCGTTAGGGCCAGTGAGAAAGGGAAATAGGGTATGCTGGTCAAGGGGTACAAAGTTCAGTTACACAGGATGAATAAGTGCATAATTTCTGGAGATCTAATGTACAACAACGTGATGATAGTTAATACTGCATTGTATAATAAAAATTTGCTAAAAGGTTAGGTCATTAAGTGTTGTCACCATACACACAAGAAAATGGCAATTATGTGAAGTGATAGATACGTTAATTAGCTGCTTCTTGGTTTATTTCACAATGTATGTGTGTATCAAATCCTTAGTTTGCACACCTTAAATACATGCAATTTTTGTCAGTTATACCTCAATAAACCTAGGAAAATAAATAAATAAACAGCTCCACCCTCATCACTCTTTCACACAACCTTCTTTATTTTTGTTTTTTTGTTTTTATGTTGAGACAGGGTCTCATTCTATTACCAGGCTGGAGTTCAGTGGCATTATCATTTTTCACAGCAGACTCAAAGTCATGAGCTTTGAAGCTATCCTCCCGCCTCAGCCTCCTGAGTAGCTGAGACGCCAGGCACATGCCACCATGCCCAGATTTTTTTTTTTTGTAGCCACAAAGTCTTGCTTTGTTGCCCTAGAGGGTCTCAAACTCCTAAGCCCAAGCAATCCTCCTATCTTAACCTCCCAAAGTGCTGGGATTATAGGTATGAATCACCATGCCCAGCCGATTTTTCATATCTAATGTTTTACAAACTGAAATTTCCCTTTTTATTTATTGTGTCTCTCCCTTCAATAAGGAAAGTACCTTGTGAGAAGAAACCAAAATTGTTTGTTCATTGCTGTATCTCCAAAGCCTTGAAGAATGTCTGATATACAATATGTACTCGGCAAAAATATATCTGAGTAAATGAACAAATAAATAATTTTGGCCAAGTGATTAAGTGGTTAAGAATCAAACTGCATACTTTTGAATTCTGACTCTCTAATTACCAGTCCTATGTCCTTGGCTTTATGATCTTCAAAAATAGTAATATAAATAGAACCTAACTCTTAAGGTTGATATGATGATTGAGTTAATACATATAAAGTGCTTAAAACAGTGTTTGGCACATAGAATGTGCTATATAAGGATTATATCATTTACTGCTACTATTAGTGCTGCTACTACTGCTAGTTTAACCATCGAAGTCATATGGTTCTGATGAAGATCAAATAAGTTAAGAAAGATGAAAATAATTTCCCAACTATAATTTCCAAAGTCCAATTTGAATTTCTAAAACTTAAATGCTATGCAGGTGTTAACATGGAACAAGGTAATCCAGAAGTGGGCAAGAAAAATAATCACAAAGTGAACAAGAATAAGTACAACATCATCTTCCATGTGGTTCCCGCTCTTTGACTTAATTCTTCTCCATATGATGAGAAAGGAGACAGAAGTAAGGCATATGCTAAGCATGGGAAGTCCAAGTTTTCAATTGTTCACAATCTGATCCTGCATTTTTTTTCTGGACTGTTTGCATTCATGTTTACCTCCAATTATGGTTTACATAGTATTGTTCATTTTTAAATGACACTGGTATATCTTTACAATCAAAGTGGATTTCATAAAACTTCTTAAATATGATTTAATCAGTTATACAATTTAATCCCTGCTTAACAGTCTCTTCACAGCCTGTGCTTTTCATAGATAATTAGTCTGCGTAATTCACCAAAAATGTCCTCAGAGTCCACAGCATTAGGCTGGATCTTACGAGTCCATAATCAAGGTTAATGGGTGTTCCCTCTTTTAAAAACTCACAGCTTAACTCAAGAGGTGGCTCTTTTACTAGACATTTGAAAGGAAATTCCACTAGCTACTCAGCACATAAAATGAATACAATTTTACACGCAAACTGGGGAAAACTTGTTATAAATATCAGTACTGGCCTTTGAAAATCCACTTTTTATGCATATAGCTATTTGTAGAGTTCTCAGGTTTACAGTGGCATAGCACGATGGAATGTTAGGGAAATGGCTTAAAGTGTTGACTAAAACATAGCCATCTGAAATATCTATGCAGAAGAATGGATAACATATAGATTTATTTTAATGATGTTGATAAATACCTTTAGTTGATTGTGAAGACCAAATAAGTTCAAACACATTTTAGGAAAATAATGCTCATGTCATATGACTAGAAATAGCCACACAAACTGATATTAACAAAGACCGTCCAACAAATTCTGAGAAGGAAAAGCCATTTAGTCCAGTTCATGGCATAAAATGATATTTGCATTTCTAACTTGTCAAGATCTAAGGCAAATTGAAGCAGAAAGCTAGGTCCTAGCTACATCAGGGGAAAGACTGACTGAGGAAAAAATGTGATCAAGGCAGAACCATCTGTGGCAATTTAACAATGATTTCAAGCTTGTACTGAAGACACAATAAGAAACTAAGTGCTAAAAGGAAGACAATTTCAAAGGGATTTGAGTACAGAAGAAAATAAGTTTGTATATAGATACAATTATGTGATGGTTTGATTTTAATTCTCTTGGAACAGAATTGTCATCTGTGGAAATGGAGGACTTAAGAGTATAAAACAAACTGCCTCAAGGTGTTTATTTCATCTTATTTGAGGCAATTTTTAAAGACTGATATTAATTTTTCTACCTCTTATTTGACAATTCAGTTGCATAATGTAAAAACAAATAGAAGCCCACCTGAAAAGCCAAGTGTTCTGTACATTTAGGCTCAGTTATAACAAATCATTTTCTGAAAGAATTTTTAGCATATTGCTCTATCGATGAAAATGATGGTATTCTATCAGTTTGTGGCTTAACATTTAGTAAGGTTGAACTTTCCCTGAGTCAGGCAGACACAATAAGCAATGAGCGGAGGAGATGAATAGTTTAAGGATCCTAGAAACTCTGTCATCGAGATTATGGTCCTGTTCTGCTTTTGGAAGTAGAAACTTGAATATAATACAAAAGAGAACATGAGTGGTCAACAACTTAATCACCTTTCCTACTGCCAACTGAAATGAATGAAATAGCAACTCTAGAAATGAGAAATGAGATCGAATCTTTTCTTACTTAACTAAGAAATTAATCAAAATAATTTCCCTGAATGAAAATCTTACTCTGTAAGTAATATCAATAATAATACTGAAGTCAGGAGCCTAACATTGAGCTCTGTTTATTTAATATTCTCAATCAGTCATAAATACAATAAACATTAGTATTCTGATTTGGCTAGCTGCTATTCACTGAGGAACCTTTCAGACTTTATAAGTGCTCAGTCACCTTCCATTACTAATTTTACTAACTGTCCCAGGAGCATAGTTATTTTTTAAGTCAATGACTACATTTTAGAGAAAATAGACTACAATTTCTATTCTGAGCCAAAATTTTATGATAACACATTGTAGATCAGCTTGTAAAGAATACAACTCAACAGTGCCCCATCTTGGAAGACTGAGTGAATTCCAACATTTCTCCCACTTGTGACCTTGATCACATCGGGGTTACCATCTGAATTCCAACAGACTATGACTTCTTTTTTATTTTATAAAGGATAAAATGTACCTATGTTTATATTATAAGTTATATTTTTAGTTTTCTAACTATAATACAAGTAACAGTGAAGTGTTAGAGCTTCAGGTTGAGAATCCACAAAGACTACTAGGCTACTTACAATATCTCAATGGTGAAAATTACATATGCTGTAATTGTAGAGCATTTAAGATGCCTTTTGTGTTCTCTAGAAGCTTGTTTGTAAATTCTAGCATGAGAAACTGACAAAAGAACAGAAAACCAAACACCACATGTTCTGACTTATAAGTGGGTGTTGAACAATGATAACACATGAATACAGGGAGGGAAACATCACACACGGGTCTGTTGGGGGCTGGGGGGCTGGGGAGGGAGAGCAGAGGGTAGGGAGATTGGGGAGGGATAACATTAGGAGAAATACCTAACGTAGGTGACAGGGGAATGGAGGCAGCAAACCACCATGGCATGTGTAAACCTATGCAATAATCCTGCAAGATCTGCACATGTACCCCAGCACATAAAGTAAAATAAAAAAAAAAAGAAAAGAAAATTCTAGCATGAGCGGAAAGCAATTTGCATTTCCATAACCAAATAGCAATCTTTACCATATGGAAAGATCAGCCGCTTGGTCAATTATATGTTGAATAGTGAGAGAGAAAGGAAATACCCATGCAGCTAGTCAAACCAAACTGCCATCCCGTCATGCAGTGGAGTGAAAATGTTGCAACATTGCTCTCACATTCCCTTAGTAATCGTTTCTGCATTTTTATGTTAGAGAAATGAAGAAACAGTTCTTAGCTGTACAAAGTTTTATGCTGTATCTGAGCTGCCTCGGTGATATTTGAGTAGCCATAAAATATAGCTTCTGAATATCAAAGGAGGTTAGAGAAAAACAATCATTAAAAGAAAAGGCAGACAGCATAAATACATGGGATCAGTAAGTGAATCCACCTTTATTCAAATATAAGCTGGCTTGATGCTTAAAATGTCTGCTCTGACACACAACAGGCAGTTTGACTACACCAGACAAATTCTTCAATTGAAATTCTTTCAGTGTGGGAATCCCTCAGTGAATAAAATATAGTAGGGATCCATGAGCACAAGAACGCCAAAATCCACAACATTGTAGAGTCCAAATAAAAACCAGGAAAAGGAAGGCCTCTCACTCTGTTTACTTCCAGGTCTCAATCACTTGATAAAATTCTCAAATTAATGAAACTTCTCACTAGCATCAGCATTGTTTAAAGTTTTAAATTCCAAATATGAAATCAGCCAATTGATTTATTGCTCTGTACATAACAAAACGACATCACCCATCTTCACATTAGGAACAGGAGGTGTTTCATAGATTTCATGTGGTACATTTAGCTTATTTGAGGTAAATATATGATGAACCTTTGCTGTTTCTTCATCTGTAAAAAGGATAACTACAGTATTTACCATATAAGGCTGTAATAATAACCAAGTCATTATAGTGCTTAGAACAATTCCTGGCAGAAAATAATCTTTGAAAACTAACATCATCACTACTATTAAGACTAATTAAGACCAGGTGTGGTAGTTCATGCCTGTAATCCCATCACTTTGGGAGGCCAAGGCAAAAGGATCACTTGAGCCCAAGGATTTGAGACCAACCTGGGCAACATAGAGAGACATCGTGTATTAGGCCCTTCTTGCATTGCTATAAATAAATACCTGAGACCAGGCAATTTCTTTTTTTTTTTTTTTTTTGAGACGGAGTTTCGCTCTTGTTACCCAGGCTGGAGTGCAATGGCGCGATCTCGGCTCACCGCAACCTCCGCCTCCTGGGTTCAGGCAATTCTCCTGCCTCAGCCTCCTGAGTAGCCGGGATTACAGGCACGCACCACCATGCCCAGCTAATTTTTTGTATTTTTAGTAGAGACGGGGTTTCACCATGTTGACCAGGATGGTCTTGATCTCTTGACCTCATGATCCACCCGCCTCGGCCTCCCACAGTGCTGGGATTACAGGCTTGAGCCACCGCGCCCGGCCTTAAGACCAGGCAATTTCTAAAGAAAAGAGGTTTAGTTGGCTCATGGTTCTATAAGCTTTACAGGAAGCATGGTGTTGGCATTTACTCAACTTCTGGGGAGGCCTCAGGGAGCTTTTACTCATGGCAGAAGGCAAAGGAGGAGGAAGCACTTCACATGATGAAAGCAGGAGTAAGTGAGAAAAAGAGTGGGGATGGAGGTGCCACCCACTTTTAAATGACCAGATCTTGTAAGAACTTTCTATCACAAAGATAGCACCAAGCCATGAGGGATCCACCACCATGATCCAAACATCTCCCACCAGGCCCGACCTTCAGCAGTGGAGATTACAATTCAACATGAGATTTGGGTGGGGACAAGTATCCAAACAATATCACCCTATTGCTACCAAATTTGTTTTAAAAAGTCAATCATAATGGCATTCACTTGTGATCCCAGCTACTCAGGAGGCTGAGGCAGGAGGATTGCTTGAACACAGGTGGTTGAGGCTGCAGCAAGCCACGATCATGCCACTCCATTCCAACTTGGGCAACAAAACAAGACCCTATTTAAAAATAATTTTAAAAGATTATATAGAGCCAAGAGTGATGGTTCATGCCTGTAACCTCACCACTCTGGGAGGCTGAGGTGGAAGGATCTCTTGAGGCCAGGAGTTTGAGACTCACCTGGTCAATATAGAAAGTTCCCATCTCTATAATTTTTTAAAAAATGATTATTTAACCATTTCAAATTTATTTTAACAACGGATAAGATTTACTGAAATAATGTGACAGAAGAGAAGTTGGGCAGGCTCTGACCCCGGACTTCAAAAGACATGGTTTCTTTTACACACTTGGTAACTCTGTAACAACCCTCAGATCGAAGACTCTGAAAGCCTGCTAGAGGATGAGAAGCCACATAAAGATGTCTTAGGTGATGTTTCATAGAAAATAGATTCTGGGATGGAGATTTCCAAGTGGGAAGCTTTTGAGAGCACTTTTGGCAACAACTGTGAGGCAGTAACAAATATAGGATTGGCCATAAGATAAAGTTGGGCTGCAACACAGTTGAGATGGAAGTCTCAGCTGGTTCCTTGGGAAGCTCTGGAACTGAGACGGTTATTCAAAGTTGCAGCAAGTTGGGAAAAGGGTCTAGGCATTTTTTTCTTTGCATGAACCAATAACTGAATGAGGGTGTCTCTCAGTGAGGGAGTATGACCTTGGGCTATGCAGCTATTTTTGGCAATAATTGAGGTAAGTTTACCGTAGTATGTTGTCAGCTGGCAACACTTCTAGACACTGTGGGAAAAATGTCTTGGTTCTGTAGAGGAGGATCTACGTTGCATGCCATAGCACCCACTACAGAACATAACCAATGTGTTCCATTTAATAAGTCTGACAAGTGGTAGACATGTGAAATGAGGCTATACTAGAACATCCAGTTGCCAGCTAACCCACTAGCTGAAGAGAGACACATCAGTGAGCAGAGCAGACTTTAGGTAAACCAGCCCAGTCCAGAAAATTATCCTAGGAAACTCATAGAATCTTGAGACATAAGACATATTTGCATATTTAAACCAATAAGTTTTCAGACAAGTTGTTATGCAGTGATAAATAACTGATAAGAATATTACATTATAACAGTCCTTATCAAAGGTCATGAGTGTAAAATTAAGGTGATTCTAGTGCTAGTCTACTGAAAAGTTTTTTCCCCCTAAGCACTCATTGCCAAAGACTTTAAGATCAACATATGTTTGAGAATCAATCATTAGTGCAAATGATACTGATGGAACTTGAGTTTTGACTATGCAGTACAGCTCCTATGCCAAGTAGCTACCAATTTTCAGCATGAGGTAGGCACATAGGCCTCTTGGGAAGAAACCAGTGTATACTTCTGGGAATCAGTGTTCAACACATTTGTGTTATCCAGATGGCATAACTACACAGAGTTGTCAAAAGATTTCCCTAGGCATTCTTTGAGAAAATGAGATCTTACAAAAAGAAATCAGTGACATTCTGTTTAGATATTGATATTATACCAATTTACTTGAAAGCTATAAATAACTTTTTTATCTAAGGAAAATAAAGTTGGATCAGTTGAAACAAAAACTTTTCAAAGATTTATTTATTCAACAAATATAACTAGAAAAAAATATCAACTACAATCTTTCCATTCTAACAAATCAACTATTTTTATTTTCCCATATTCCTTTCCAGTTCTTGTTCATATTTAAATCATAACTTAACAGTTCTAAACATGGTATAGATAAAATTTTCTATTAGAGTACAACCTTTTGAATTAAAGAATGAGAACTTGTAATTTTTTTTTATCATACTTTAAGTTCTGGGATACATGTGCAGAACGTGCAGGTTTGCTATGTAGGTAAACATGTGCATGGCGGTTTGCTGCATCCATCACCCCATCATCTACATTAGGTATTTCTCCTAATGCTATCCCTCCCCTAGCCCTCGCACCCCTCTGCTAACCCTCCCTACCCTCCTGCCCCCCAACAGGCCCCGGTGTGTGCTGTTTCCCTCCCTGTGTCCATGTGTTCTCATTGTTCAACTCCCACTTATGAGTGAGAACATGCGGTGTTTAGTTTTCTGTTCCTGTGTTAGTTTGCTGAGAATGATGATTTCCAGCTTCAGCCGTATCCGTGCAAAGGACATGAACTTATTCTTTTTTATGGTTGCATAGTATTCCCTGGTGTATATGTGCCACATTTTCTTTGTCCCATCTATAATTGATGGGCATTTGAGTTGGTTCCAAGTCTTTGCTATTGTAAACAGTGCTACAAAAAACATATGTGTGTATGTATCTTCATAATAGAATTACTTATAATCCTTTGGGTATATACCAAGTAATGGGATTGCTGGGTGAAGTGGTATTTCTTGTTCTAGATCCTTGAGAAATCACCAGACTGACTTCCACAATGGATGAACTAATTTACACTCCCACCAACAGTGTAAAAGCATTCCTATTTCTCCACATCCTCTCCAGCATCTGTTGTTTCCTGACTTTTTAATGATCACCATTCTAACTGGCATGAGATGGTATCGCATTGTAGTTTTGATTTGCATTTCTCTAATGACCAGTGATGAGCTGCTTTTTCATGTTTGTTAGCTGCATAAAAGTCTTCTTTTGAGAAATGTCTGTTCATATCCTTTGTCCACTTTTTGATGTTTTTTTTTCTTGTAAATTTGTTTAAGTTCTTTGTAGATTCTGGATATCAGCCCTTTGTCAGATCGATAGATTGCAAAAATCTTCTCCCATTCTGTAGGTTGCCTCTTTACTCTGATGATAGTTTCTTTTGCAGTGCCAAAGCTCATTAGTTTAATTAGATCTCATTTGACAATTTTGGCTTTTGTTACCATTGCTTTTGGTGTTTTAGACATGAAGTCTTTGCCCATGCCTATGTCCTGAGTGGTATTGCCTAGGTTTTCTTCTTTTTTTATAGTTTTAGGTCTTACATTGAAGTATTTAATCCATCTTGAGTTACTTTTTGTATAAGATATAAGGAATGGGTCCAGTTTCAGTTTTCTGCATGTGGCTAGCCAGTTTTCCCAACAGCATTTACTAAATAGGGAATCCTTTCCCTGTTGCTTGTTTCTGTCAGGTCTGTCAAAGATGAGATAGTTGTAGATGTATGGCATTATTTCTGAGGGTTCTGTTCCATTCCATTGGTCTCTGTATCTATTTTGGTACCAGTACTATGCTGTTTTTGTTACTGTAGCCTTGTAGTATAATGTGAAGTCAGGTAGCATGATGCCTCCAGCTTTCTTCTTTTTGCTTAGGATTGTCTTGGCTAAATAGGCTCTCTTTTGATTCCATATGAAACCCGCATCAAGCTACCATTGACTTTCTTCCGGGAATTAGAAAGAACTTGTAATTTTTACATAAAACTTAAAATACTCACCAATCAAATTTGATTAGGAGATCTAAACTGAAGAGCTTCAGGAAATCCTGGCTGTCAAAAGATGATTATGCTTTAGAGACTGTCTGTTAAAGACCTATAAGAGCTCTCCTTCAGGAAGAAGGAAATTGAATGTATTAGAAGTGGAATGCAAAAGTTTTTAAAAAGCAGAGTGGTTGTGGTAAAGCTGAACAAATCTCTGGTATAAAAACCAGGGTTTGGCAAACTATGGCCTACAGGTCAAATGCAGCTTACAGCCTACTTTTGTAAGTACAATTGTATTGGCACACAGCCACTCTCATTCATTTACCTATTGTCTGTGGTTATTTTTGTACTACATTAGCAGAGTTACACAGTTGTGACAGAGATTGTAGGGCCTGCGTAAACAAAAGTACTTACTATTCAAGCTTTATAGAACCCCTGACATAAAAATCATATTAATGATTAATTTTGAGTTAATGTGACCAAAAAGAAGATGAGACTATAATACTGGACAAAAATAACATGGAAGATACAAGGGGTGATTGGTGTTACTTCTTTTTATTATTATTATTTTTTGATGCAGTCTTGCTCTGTCGCCAGGGTGGCATGTGATGGCACAATCCTGGATCACTCTAACCTCTGTCTCCTGGGTTCAAGTGATTTTCATGCCTCTGCCTCCTGAGTTGCTGGGATTACAGGCACATGCCATCATACCTGGCTAGTTTTGTATTTTTAGTAGAGATGGGTTTCACCATGTTGGCCAGGCTGATCACCTGAGTCTCCTGAACTCAGGTGACCTGCCTGCCTCAGCCTCCCAAAGGACTGGTGTTACTTCTTAGTTACTTGGATTGCTTGGCAGGGGATTAGAGACATTGCCAGGTATAGATGTTAAAAATAAAAGGTTAAGATTAAATAGTACAAAACAGCATTCTTAGATTTCACATTCAAAGCTTAAAATGCTTTCAAGTGACCCTTGGGATTGAGGATACCATGATTTGTCTCCCTTCCACACTCCTGGCAACCTTTAGTATTCACTTGGATGGTAAGTGAAGCAGTGGACTGGGAAACATTTTTCTCTGCAAGTGGCAAGACTATTCTCTCGTCAACCTGACATAATTCTAAGTGATAAAAACTGAAATGAGGAAGAAAAGCCCCCATAAGAAAGTCAATAGCTGGTGATGCATATAAAAAATTCCAAAAAAGTAGCAATTTCTAGTCATGGAAGTTTTAGTGAGGAAATAATATGCAATCTTACTATTTATGAATCTTGGAACCTGAAAAGAAGATGTCTGTAAAGGCAAAGCAACTACTCTATGTAACTATAAGAAGTTCTGTACCCAACCAATTCAACACCTCACAGTTGTACAGAAATGTACTAAGACAACAATTTTGTCATCATTGTTTGAACAGTGTTATATTTATAGAAAATTGTTATTGTTAAATTTAAATAATTTAGCATAAAGTAGATAAAATCTATTTGACCAAATCTTACAATTTTCCACCAGTCATTTTGATATCGTGTAAACAGTCTAATATCATAGATTATAATTAAGTCCAAGAAAAATATTTGAGGCAATTTATCATAATTTAATTTATAGAACATATAATTGTATCATAAGTCATTTTTTTAACTTCAGCTTGTAAGTTATGTTTTAAACACAGTATAGTTCAGTAAAGTAAATTGTTTATTAACCTTCATCTAACTGACAGATCTGAGACTTACATCATTCATTATTTCTGTTCTGAGGATTTTCTATTTTTCTTTTTTTTACAGTAAGCCAGTGATGATATATCTTTCAGAAGACTGAGAATTTCAAACACTTTTTATTTTTTGTTAAAATAATTCACCAGATGCAAACATTTTTAGCACTTTGCAATACACAGCTCCATTGAATCATGAGCTCCCCTAGGGAAGGATCTATGTCTTATTCATCCCTTTACTCCCATGACATGATACATAGTGGACACTTATTAAATATTTATTGAATGCATAAATTGGCAATATCTCCTTATTTTTAACTCCTCCAGAGCAAGTTGTGTTTCTCTTCCCTGTGCTTATGTATCTGTTTCTACTCTAGTGTAAACATTTGTTTCTTTTCTTTGTCTCCTCCATCTCAGCGACAGATGCAAAGCCTTCATTTACGCATTCTTGGTCCCTAGCACTAGTACCAGTTTCCAACACATAATCATAGGTCTTCAGTAAAAGCTTTTTGAACTAAATATATCTTTGGAAGTTAAATCCTCTTTAGAAAAGTGGGCTTCATACTGACAGAAGAAAGGAGGATGCATCCCTGTGATAATTATTTCTTCCTTTCCATCCTTCTCAGTAGACTGTGGTCTCCATGAAAGTATGGTATGAGGCCTAGTCATCTCCTTATCCTCGGTATCTAGCATCTAGATGGCACACAGTGCTTAAATGTCTAACTGAATTGAACTCCCACCTCTAATCTTAGACTGGATTCCATTATAGATTAACCTAGCCCAACCATTAGAATAAAATAGCTTCCTGGCTGATTCAATAAAGGCAGTCAAATTCAAATCTTGAATGTCTGCAGTAAATCTTAAAAGTTTAAAGTGCCAGATTAGGCTATTCTGCCTTAATTAGTTTAGCTTTCTTTGATTTGAACATGGCCCATTAATTTAAATTAAATAAGCAATTCAAAGCCTGTGGACAGTACATTAGATAAATGTAAATGTCAAAGACTGTAATCCCCTGGCTATCTGTTAAAGATAATAAATATATAAGACATCAGAAGCAAATATTCCTTTTGATGATGATAATGAGATGTTCTAGATCAGGAGGAAAAACTGGAACTTATTTTAAAACTCACAGACACCAGAAACATCCCAGCAACAAATTCTTCTCTTTGTTTCTGTGTGTGCAAGTTGCCCTAGTTCTAGTACAATTTTAGAAGTTACTACCGAATTGTTTGTACTGTTGTGTAAGTTTTAAAAAGTCAAGTTGTGATGACCGTTTTGGATCTTTTTGATATCTCATATACGTGTGTTGTTTTTGGTGCTCATTTGTGGATGTTCATTAGAAAGTTAACTACATTATTTTCATCCATCCACTAGAGTTCATCAGAACTTACCCTCTGCTACAGAAAACCACAGCAACTAGCAATTTGGACAAATACATCAGTTTTGTGGATGATAACAGAAAAATGCATGAGTTGTTTGAATTAGCTGAGAATTTGTTTCAATGAACCAACCAGCAAATCCATCAAAAAGAGATGAATACAGTTTTCTAACACCAAAAAAGAATGTTTGTTTTTGATATATTTGCTCATGTTTTCTCCATATTACAGTATTTTGAGGTAGAACTTCAGAAATACTGCACAGTGCTAAGATGGCTCTGCAAAATCATACTCTTCAAACAGTCATGCTCATTTGAGCTAATTGATAGGCATGTACAGGTATATGCTTTGTTCTAACATACAGAGAGTTGTTCCCTGATTGTTTTTTAAAATGTCAGCTTTTGTTTTAGATACTTAGGTTACATGTGTATGATTGCTTCATGGGTATATTGGACCCAGGTAGTGATCATAGTGCCCAATGGGTAGTTTTTCAGCTCATGCCCTCCTCCTTCTTTCCCCACTAGTAGTCCACAGTGTGTCTATTGTTCTCATGTTTATGTCCATGTATGCTCAATGTTTAAGAGAAAAGGTGGTATTTGGTTTTCTGTTTTTGTGTTAATTCACTTAGGATTATGGCCTTCAGCTCCATCTATATTGGAACAAAGGATATTATTTCATTCTCTTTAATAGCTGTGTAGTACTCCATGATATATATGTACTACATTTTCTTTGTCCAATCCACCATTGATTAGCATCTAGGTTGAATCCATGTCTTTGTATTGTGAACAGTGCATTGATGAACATATGAGGTTATATGTGTTTTTGGTATAATCTATATTTTGGGGGTATGTAATGGGATTTCTGGGTTGAATGGTAGCTTTAAGTTCTTCGAGAAATCTCCAAATTGCTTTCACCAGAGGCTGAACTAATTTACATTCCCACCAACAGTATATAAGCATTCCCTTTTCTCCATAGCCTCACTAGAATCTGTTGTTGTTGTTGTTGTTGTTTTTTACTTTTTTTATTATAGCCATTCTGACTGGTGTGAGATGGCATCTCATTGTGGTTTCATTTGCATTTCTCTGATGATTAGTGATGATGAACATTTTTTCATTTGTTTACTGGCCCCTTGTATGTCTTCTTTTTAGGAGTGTATGTTTATGTCTTTTGCCCACATTTTAATGGGATTGCTTTTTGCTTGTTGATTTGTTTAAATTCTTTGTTGGTTCTAGATATTAGACCCTTGTTCCATGCATAGTTTGTGAATATTTTCTTCCCTTCTGTAGGTTGTCTGTCTACTTTGTCAATGGTTTCTTTTGCTGTGTAGAAGCTCTCT
The DNA here is from genome assembly GCF_001604975.1 of Cebus imitator. Taxonomy (NCBI): domain Eukaryota; kingdom Metazoa; phylum Chordata; class Mammalia; order Primates; family Cebidae; genus Cebus; species Cebus imitator. The sequence goes on along the minus strand of NW_016107889.1, from coordinate 986,229 downwards.
AGGTTAATTAAGTACCAGATGTTAATTTTTGTTTCTCTTGCAGTTGCTCCTGGGGAATTGGTCATAAATTCATTGCCAAGGTGTATGTTGAGAGGATATCTCTTAAATTTTCTTCTAGGACTTTTACAGAGTGAGGGCATACATTTAAATATTTAATCCACCTTGAGTGAATTTGTGTATGTGGTGAAAGGGAGGTGGCTAATATTCTTCTGCATATGGCTAGCCAATTATCCTAGCATCATTTATCAAATAGAGAGCCCTTTCCTACTGATTGATTTTGTCAGTTTTGTTGAAGATCAGATGGTTGTAGGTGTATAGTTTTATTTCTGAGTTTTCTATTTTTATTTGTTCTATTAGTCTATGTGTCTGTTTTGGTAGCAGTACCATACTGTTTTGGTCATTATAGCCCTATAGCATAATTTGAAGTCATTTACTGTGATGCCTTTGGCTTTATTCTTTTGGCTTAGGGTTGCTTTGGCTATTTAGGCTCTTTTTTTGGTCCTGTATGAATTTTAAAAAAGGTTTTTCTAATTTTGTGAAGAATGATGTTGACAGTTTCACATGAAAAGCATTGAATCTCTAAACATATTTGAGCAGAATGCCCATCATAATGATAGTGTTTCTTCTAATCCATGACCATGGGATGTTTCTCTATTTATTTTATTGTTTCTGATTTGCTTAAGTGGTGTTTTACAGTTCTCCTTGTACAGCTCTTTCACATCCCTGGTTAGATGTATTCCTACATGTTTCATTTTCTTTGCAGCTACTGTACATGGGATTCTTGATTTGACTCTCCACCTGGATGTTATTGGTGTATAGAAATGCTACTGATTTCCTGGACTTGAATATTGGCCTGCCTTGCTAGGTTGGGGAAGTTTTGCTATATAATATCATGAAGAATATTTTGCAGCTTGGATTCATTCTCTTCATCACATTCAGGTACACCTATCAAACATAGATTAGGTCTTTTCACATAGTCCCATATTTCTTGGAGACTTTGTTCATTCCTTTTTACCCTTTTTTCTCTAATCTTGCCTTCTCGTTTTACTTCATTGAGTTGATCTTCGACCTCTGATATCCTTTCTTTTGCTTGGTCAATTCGGCTGTTGAAACTTGTGAACTTCATGAAGTTCTCGTGTTGTGTTTTTCAGCTCCATCAATTCACTTATATTCCTCTCTAAGTTGTCTATTCTCATTAGCATTTCATCAAATCTTTTTTCAAGGTTCTTAGTTTCTTTGCATTGGGTTAGAACATGTTCTTTTAGTTCACAGAAGTTTCTTATTACCGGCCTTCTGAAGCCTGATTCTGTCAATTCATCACACTCATTCTCCATCCAGCCTTGTTCCCTTGCTGGTGAGGAGTTGTGATCCCTTGTAGGAGGAGACGTGTTCTGGTTTCGGGAGTTTTCATCCTTTTTGCACTGCTTTCTTCCCATCTTTGTGGATTTATCCATCTGTCATCTTTGTAATAGTTGACTTTCAGATTGGGTCTCTGGACATCCAGTTTGTTGATGATTATTTCTTTCTGTAGTTTTCGTTCTAACAGTCTGGCCCCTCTGCTGTATGACTGCTGAGGTCTGCTCCAGGCCCTGCTTGCCTGGGATCACCTGCAGTGGCTGCAGAACAGTAAGGGTTTCTGACAGTTTCTTCTTCTGCTGTCTTTGTCCCAGAAGGATACCCACCAAATGTCAGTCTGAGCTCTCCTTTATGAGGTGACTCTTTGGATATATGGGGGTCAGGGAGCTGCTTGAGGAGACAGTCGTCTGTCCTTTATAGGAGCTCAAGTGCTGAGCTGTAAACTCCATTGTTCATTCAGAGCCGCTGGGCAGGTACGTTAAAGTCTACTTCAGCAGAACTCATAAACCCCCTTTTTTCCCCAGGTGTTCTGTCCCAGGAAGTTAGTGCTTTATGTATGAGTTTCTGTTGTGCTGCTTCCTTTTTTTCAGGGCTGCTCTGCCCAGCAAGGAGGCAGCCTAGTCACTGTCTGCCTACAGAGGCTTTGCTGATTTGCTGTGGGCTCTGCCGTGCCACTGTGTGAACTTCCCTGCAGTCCTGTCTATATGGGTGTAGTTAGAACTGCCTCGGCAATGGTGGCCCACCTCTGTAATCCTCAAGAAGAGCATCCCCTAGGCACATAATCAGCATATTCACCAGGGTTGAAATCAAGGAGAAAATGGTAAGGGCAGCCAGAGAGAAAGGTTGGGTTACCCACAAAGAGGAGCCCATCAGACTCACAGCAGATCTCTCAGCAGAAACCCTACAAGCCAGAAGAGAGTGAGGGCCAATATTCAACATCCTTAAATAAATGAACTTTCAACCCAGAATTTCATATCCAGCCAAACTAAGCTTCAAAAGTGGAGGAAGAATAAAATCCATTGCAAACAAGCAAGTACTCAGAGATTTCATCACCACCAGGGATTCTTTAAAAGAGCTCCTGAAAGAGGCACTAAACATAGAAAGGAACAACCAGTACCAGCCACACCAAAAACATACCAAATGGTAAAGAGCATCAACACAATGAAGAATCTGCATCAACTAATGGGCAAAACAGCCAGACAGCATCAAAATGGCAGTATCAAATTCACACATAACAATATTGACCCTAAATGTAAATGAACTAACTGCCCCAATCAAAAGACACAGACTGACAAATTGGATAAAAAGCCAAAACCCATCAGTGTGCTGTATCCAGGAAACCCATCTCACATGCAAGAATACACAAAGGCTCAAAATAAAGGGATGGAGGAAGATTTACCAAGCAAATGGAGAGCAAAAAAAAGCAGAAGTTGCAATTTTTGTCTCTGATAAAATAGACTTTAAAGTAACAAAGATCAAAAGAGACAAATAAGGACGTTACATAATGGTAAAAGGATCAATGCAACAAGAAGAGCTAACGATCCTAAATATATACACACCCAATACAGGAGCACCCAGATACATAAGGCAAGTTCTTAATGACTTACAAAGAGACTTAGGCTCCCACACAATTATAGAGGGAGACTTTAACACCCCATTGTCAATATTAGACAGATCAAGCAGACAGAAAATTAACAAGGATATCCAGGACTTGAACTCCGACCTGGAACAAGCAAACCTAATAGACATTTACGGAACTCTCTGCACCAAATCCACAGAATATACATGCTTCTCAGCACCATATCACACCTACTCTAAAATTGACCACATAATTGGGAGTAAATCACTCCTCAGCAAATGCAAAAGAATGGAAATCATAACAAACAGTCTCTCAGACCACAGTGCAATCGAGTAAGAATGCAGAATGCAGAAACTAACTCAAAACTGCACAGTTTCATGGAAACTGAACAACTGACTCTTGAATGTTGACTGGATAAACAATGAAATGAAGGCAGAAATGAAGATGTTCTTCAAAACCAACGAGAACGAAGACAATACATACCAGAATCTCTGGGACACATTTAAAGCAGTCTCTAGAGGAAAATATATAGCAATAAATGCCCACATGAGAAGCAAGGAGAGATCTAAAATTGACACCCTATCATCAAAATTCAAAGAGCTAAGATCAAAAAAACTCAAAACCTAGCAGAAGACAAGAAATAACTAAGATCAGAGCAGAACTGAAGGAGATAGAGACACAAAAATCCCTTCAAAAAATCAATAAATCCAGGAGCTGGTTTTTCGAAAAGATCAACAAAATAGACAGACCACTAGCCAGATTAATAAAAAAGAAATATGAGGATTACCAAGTAGATGC
>NW_016107889.1:898327-980901 GCF_001604975.1 Cebus imitator | reverse complement strand
GATTCCCTGTTTAATAAATGGTGTTGGGAAAACTGGCTAGCCATGTGCAGAAAGCAGAAACTGGACCCCTTCCTGACACCTTACACTAAAATTAACTCCAGATGGATAAACGACTTAAACATAAGACCTAACACCATAAAAACCCTAGAAGAAAATCAAGACAAAACCATTCAGGACATAGGCATAGGCAAGGACTTCATGACCAAAACACCAAAAGCATTGGCAACAAAAGCCAAAATAGACGTATGGGACCTAATCAAACGCCACAGCTTCTGCACAGCAAAAGAAACAGTCATTAGAGTGAATCGGCAACCAAGAGAATGGGAGAAAATTTTTGCAGTCTACCCATCTGACAAAGGGTTGATATCCAGAATTTACAAAGAATGAAAACAGATTTACAAGAAAAAAACAAACAAGCCCATTCAAAAGTGAGTGGAGGATATGAACAGACAATTTACAAAAGAAGACATACATGAGGCCAACAAACATATGAAAAAATGCTCATCATCACTGGTCATCAGAGAAATGCAAATCAAAACTACGTTGAGATACCATCTCACACCAGTTAGAATGGCAATCATTAAAAATCTAGAGACAACAGATGCTGGAGAGGATGTTGAGAAATAGCAACACTTTTCCACTGTTGGTGGGAGTGTAAATTAGTTCAACCATTGTGTAAGAAAGTGTGCCGATTCTTCGAGGACCTAGAAATAGAAATTCCATTTGACCCAGCAATCCCATTACTGGGTATATATCCAAAGGATTATAAATCATTCTACTATAAGGACACATGCACCCGAATGTTCATTGCAGCACAGTTTACAATGGCAAAGACCTGGAACCAACCCAAACACCCATCGATGGTAGACTGGACAGGGAAAATGTGGCACATATACACCATGGAGTATTATGCAGCCATCGAAAATGATGAGTTCGTGTCCTTTGTAGGGACATGGATGAACCTGGAAACCATCATTCTCGGCAAACTGACACAAGAACAGAAAATCAAACATCGCATGTTCTCACTCATAGGTGGGTGTTGAAAAATGAGAACACATGGACACAGGGATGGGAGCACCACCCACTGGGGTCTGTTGGGGGGAAATAGGGGAGGGACAGTGGGGGGTGGAGAGTTTGGGAGAGATAGCATAGGGAGAAATGCCAGATATAGGTGAAGAGGAGGAAGGCAGCAAATCACACTGCCATGTGTTTACCTATGCAACAATCTTGCATGTTCTTCACATGTACCCCCAAACCTAAAATGCAATAAAAAAAAAGAAATGCTACTGATTTTTATACATTGATTTTGTATCCTAAAAGCTTACAAAATTATTGATCAGTTCTAGTAGCTTTTTGGCATAGTATTTAGGGTTTTCTAAGAATAGAATTGTAGCATTCAATGAAGAGAGATAATTTGACTTTTTCTTTTCCTATTTGGATGTCTTTTGTTTCTTTTTTCTTCTTTGATTGCTCTGGCTAGGACTTGTAGTGCTATGTTCAACAGGCATGGTGAGAATGGGCATCCTTGTCTTGTTCCAGTTCTCAAGGGGAATAATTGTAGCTTTTGCCCATTCAGTATGATGTTAGCTGTGGGTTTGTCATAGATGGCCCTTATTATTTAGATGTATTGCTATATTTCTTCAATGACTTGTTTGTTGAGGGTTTGGTCATGAAGGGATGTTGGATTTCACGGAAAGCCTTTTCTGTATCTGTTGAGATAATCATATTATTTTTGCTTTCATTCTATTTATGTGGTGAATCATATTTATCGATTTGCCTATGTTGAAACAAGCTGGCTTCCCAGGAATGAAGACTACTTGATTGGGGCCAGTTAAGTTTTTGATGTGCTGCTGGGTTCAGTTTGCTAGTATTTTGTTGAAGACGAGAGTGAATTAGAAAGGAGTCCTTCCTCCTCAATTTTTTTGTAATCATTTCAGTAGTATTGGTACTAGTTCTTTGTATGTGTGGTAGAATTTGGCTTTGAATCTATCTGGTCCAAGGCTTTTTTTGGTTGGTAGGTTTTTTTTTTTTTTAATTTATTACTGATTCAATTTCAGAAACTGATATTTGTCTATTCAGGGTTTCAATCTCTTCCATATGTGCAGTGTTTCAAGGTTGTGTGCTTCCAGGAATGTATTCATTTCCTCTAGATTTTCTAATTTGTGTGCATAGAGTTGTTCATAGTAGTTTCTGAGGATCTTTTGAATTTCTTTGGATCAGTTGTAATGTTATCTTTGTCATTTATGACTTTACTTATTTGGATTTTCTCTTTTTTTTCGTTTTTAGTCCAGTTAGCATTCTATCAATGTTATTTATTGTTTTGAATAACCAATTCTTGGTTTCATTTATCTTTTAAATAGATTTTTGCATCTCAGCTTCATTAAGTTCTCTAATTATGTCTCTTCTTCTGGTAGCTTTCAGATTGGTTTGTTCTCTTTTTCCTAGTTCCTTTAAGTGCAAAGTTAGTTGGTTAGTTTGAGATCATTGTAATTTCTTGACAAAGGTGTTTAGGGGTGTAAACTTTCCTCTTAACTCTACTTTAGTTGCATTCCAAAGCTTTTGATAAATTGTGTCCCTATTTTTATTAATTTCAATTTTAAAATTTATTCCTTAATTTCAATGCTCACTCAGAAGTTATTCAAGAGCAAGTTGTTTAATTTACATGTGATTGTGTAATCTTGAGGGATCTTCTTGACATTGATTTCTATTTTGTTGCACGGTGGACTGACAGTACAATTTCAATTTTTTTTTTAATTTGTTGAGACTTGCTTTATGACCAAGCATGTGGTCTATCTTAGAATATGTTCCACGTGTGAATGAGAAGAATGTATATTCTGTGGTTGTTGGGAGGAGTGTTCTGTAAATGCCTATTACGTCCAATTGGTCAAGTGCCAAGGTTAAGTGGAATTTCTTTGTCAGTTTTCTACCTTGAAGATCTGTCTAATGCTGTTAGTAAGGTGTTGAAGTCTCCCACTATTATTATGTGGTTGTCTAAGTCTTTTTGTAGGTCAAGAACAGCTTGTTTTATGAATTTGGGTGGACTATTATTGAGTGCATATATATTTAAGATAGTTAAGGCTTCTTATTGGATTGTACCCTTTATCATTATGTAATGTACTTCATTGTCTTTTTAATTTTTGTTGGTTTAAACTCTGTTGCATAAGATATAAGAACAGTGACTCCTGCTTCTTTTTGTTTTCTATCTGCATGGCAGGTCTTTCTCCATCATTTTACTTTGAGTTTGTGGCTCCCTTTACATATAAAATGGGCCTCTTGAAGACAACAGATGGTTGGGTCTTGTCATTTTATCAAGCCTGTGATTTTGTGTCTTATAAGTGGGGCACTTAGTTAATATATATTCAATGTTAGTATTTATATGTGTGATTTTGATACTGTCATTGTGTTGTTAATTTACTATGTAGACTTGATTGTATCATTTTTTTATATATAATGCCTGTGGCCTATGTTCTTTAGTGTGCTTTTGTAGTAGAAGGTGTTATTCTTTCAATTCCATATCTCAGCACTCTCTTAGGGAACCCTTAAAGCTAGACTAGTTGAAACATATTCCCTCAGCATTTGCTTGTCTGAGAAGTATTTTATTTCTTCTTCGCTTATGAAACTTAGTTTGGCAGGATATGAAATTCTAGGTTCGAATTTCTTATCCTTATGGATGTTGAAAATAGGCCCCCAATCTCTTCTGGCTTTCTACTGAGAGGTCTGCTGCTAGCCTGATGGGGTTCCTTCTTTATGTGACATACCCCTACTCTCTAGCTGCCTTTAAGATTTTTTCTTTTGCTTTGACCTTAGCAAATCTTATGGCTATGTGCCTTGGGTATGGTCATATTATATAATATCTAGCTGGTGTTTTCTGTATTTCTTGGATTTGCGTATCAATCTCTGTAGTGAGATTAGGAAATTTTCATAGACTATACACTCATATATATTTTAAAAGTTGCTTTTTCTCTTTTCTTCTCTCTCAGGAATGCCAATTCATCATAGATTTGATCTCTTTACATATTCTCATATGTCTGAGAAGTTTTGTTTATTTTTCTGAATTCATTTTTCTTAAATTTAGTCTGACTGAGTTGACTCAAAGAACCAGTCTCTGAGCTCTGAGACTCCTTCCTAGGCTTGGTCTCTTCTACTGTTAATACTTTTTATTCTATTATAATTATTGTAGTGAGTTTTTTTTCAGCTGTAGAAATTCAGTTTGGCTCTTTCTCAGAATGAATATTTTGTCTTCCTGCTCTTGGCTTATTTTACTGGATTCTTTCGATTACTTGGATTGGGTTTCAACTATCACCTGAATCTCATTGTTTTCCTGCCATCCAGATTCTGAACTCTATGTCTGATAGTTCTGTTATTTCAGACTGGTTAAGAACCATTGTTGAAGAGGATCTGGGTTCCTTTGGAGGTAAGAGGACACTGTGGCTTTCTGGATCACCAAAGTTCTTATTCTGATACTTTCTCATTTGGGAGGGTTGGTATTCCTTTAACTATGATGTAAGTTGAGTACAGGCAGACGGCTTTATTTCCCAATGCTTTCAGAGGGCCAGGGGTCTGTATAGGATCTTGATGTGCAGCTGAATTCTTGCACTTGGTTTCATGTATGTGTGTGTGTGTGTGTGTATATGTATGCCAGATAAATTTCTGGCTTTGTAGTTTGGACTGCAACCCAGAAGATGGCACTTGAGAATGATGGCAGGTAGTTAGGTTAACACTCACTCACACATCTCTTCTGTACTTTCTCATGTTCACAGGTATGCTCTACAGGGAGGCAGAAAGAGAGATGACCCCCACACCAGGTCCACTCCTGGGCCTTGAGGGAGCCACCTCCAATTGCCAGTCCTGTGCCTGCATTTCTTTTGTTAAGTGCACAGGCTGCAGCAGGGAGACATGTCACACTTTTTCTGGACTGATCTTGAAGGAAGAGGCATGCAGTATTCCCACCTCAGCACAGGAACGCACAAGTCTCATCCCTCTCACTGCATTGATGGTGGGGTCTTCCACTTGAGTTTTGGCTGCACTGTAGGGTCCAATGTACTCCTGAGCAACAGGAAAGTATTCAGGTGAAGCAATGCACTCAGGCTAGGCTACAGGGGTTGTGCTATGCACCCCCTCCTGCAAGGTAGCTGGGTATAGACCCTGGAAAGGGCCAGAGGGCAGAAGGATTTATGGAACAGATGCATGCAGCTCCCACAGGAAGGCTGGCCCTACTCTCTCCTGGCCCAGAAGTTTGCCAGGGCCTGTACTGCCTAGAGGGGCATGTAGAGCCCTAGGGAAAGGGTATCTATGGCTCTTCTCCACTGGAGCTGCTCAGAACACAGAAGCTCCTGGGCTCCATGCTGTCTGAAGACCTGTTTCTGTCTGCTCCCCTGGCAGATTTCTCTGACAGCTAACGTGTCCATGGGGGATGTGGGGTCCCTTGTAGCTAGAATCTCAGAGGCCGAAAGTGAGAGTGAGCTATTCCTCAGCTCCCCCCTTTCCCGGGGGTCTTCTGAGGCCAGGAATATGCCCTGGAATTTGGCCACCCTGTGCAGGGTTCTCAGCTTTGTCCCACTTCAGTCTCAGCTTCAGTGTTGCCTCTACCTCCACTCTGAGCATTTTTTTCTCCAATGATCTATCCAAATTATGGTGATTTGCTTGATAATTTGGACTGTCTTGATGACAGCAGTGTTTTGCGACTGCATCTAGTCAAGCATCTTGTCCCTTTTATCCCTGATTTTTATACTTTTTTATTACCCATGCTGCAGGAGCTAACCTGTAACACAGTAACTCATTCTCAAAGGTTTCCCCACTTTAACTGTAGGAAAAACATGGCCACTGAGAAGTCAATTTATGTTGAGACTCCATTGCAATATTAACACGTAAAATGAAACCCTGGAAGACAGCCAGGGCATTACTTCAGGACATAGGCACAGGCAAAGATTTCACGACAAAGATACCAAAAGCAATTGCAACAAAAGTGAAAATTGACAAATGTGATCTAGTTAAACTAAAGAGCTTCTGCACAACAACAGAAACTATTAACAGGGTAAACAGACAACCTACAGAATGGGAGACAAGTTTCGCAAATTATGCGTCCAACAAAGGTCAAATATCCAAAATCTATAAGGAACATAAACAAATTTACAGGGAAAAAACAACAACAAAAAAACCAGCCCTATAAAAATGTGGGTATAAAGCACATGAACGGACACTTTGCAAAAGAAGACATATATGCGGTCAATAGGCATATGAAAAAAGCTCAATATCATTGATCATTAGAGAAATGCAAGTCAAAACCACAATAAGATACCATCTCACACCCATCAGAATAACTATTAAGAAAAAGTCAAAAAAATAACAGATGCTGTCAAGGTTATGGAGAAAAAAGAATGCTTATACACTGTTGGTGGGAATGTAAATTAGTTCAAACATAGTGGAAGACAGTGTGAAGATTCATCAAAGACCTAAAGACAGAAATACCATTCAACCCAAAAATCCCATTACTGGTAAAGGAATAGAAATCATTCTATTATGAAGACACATGCACATATATGTTCACTGCAACACTATTCACAACAGCAAAAACTTGGAATCAACCCAAATGCCCATCAGTGATAGATTGGATTAAAAAAAAGTAGTACATATAACACCACCATGCAGCCATAAAAATGAACAAGATCATGTCCTTTGCAGGGACATGGGTGGAGCTGGAGGTCATTATTCTTAGCCAACTAACACAGGAACACATAACCAAATACTATATGTTATCGCTTACAAGTGGGAGCGAAATGATGAGAACAGATGAACACATAAAGGGAAATAACACACACTAGGGTCAATCAGAGGGTGGATGATGGGAGGAGTAAGAGGACTAAAAAAATAATTAATGGGTACTAGGCTTAATATTTTGGTGATGAAATACCCTATACAACAAACCCTGTGACACAAGTTTACCTGTGTAACAAACCTACACCTGTATCCCTGAACTTAAAAGTTTTTAAAAGAGAATTATTTGTTGGTTTTCTGACTTCTTTTGCTTTCACAAAACAGGCAGTATTAAGAAAGGCACTATACTGAAATGACAAAAATAGTTCCTAAAACTTGTGGGCATTAATTATAATTTAAGAGTTTAGCTCGACTTACTAGAGCACTACCAACTGCATAGAACTCAAACTTTTCAACAAGCCCAGATCCATCTGATAATGTAATGCTGTGTGTGTGTGTGTGTGTGTGTGTGTGTGTGTGTGTGTGTATCTTCCGTATTTGTAAAATGTGTGATGAATCTTGCTATTAAATCAATGCAATTACAGTTTAAGCATCAATGACTCCATAGATCTTTAGTGTCTACAGGGTTACATCCCTAACCACTAAACACATCTGACAGAGGCATCCATGAATGATTTCATGACCAAGAGCTAGTACTGGAATATGAAGATTTGGAGAACTATGAGAATGAGAATGCCCCAGTGAATCTATGATGATCATTAGAAAACAAGGAGTTTGCATGGGGAAACTATCAGAAATGGGTGCAAGGAAACAAAAAGAAGGAATAGGGACTTTATTAGTCAAGTCCAAGCAGGAAACGTGACACAGTCATGACAAATAATTTGAGGAGAAATTAACACATGAACTATTTATAAAAGTGTGGCTAGGATTTAGTAATAGCAGTAAGTAATGGTGAAGTACCCCAGGACTAACAACAGTAAGGTACTGTTAGCACCCCTGGGCTTGAAGGAACAAAGGAGGAAATGATTATCAAAACCCAGACAGGATAGATATATGTGAAGAGCCACATGACTGGAGCTGTGGCCTTCAGCAGGAGGACATAGCCATCCTACTGTCAAACAGCAGGGAAGGAGCCAAGAGAATATAATACATATTCCAACCTCATTTTCTGCCTTTTTTCTCAACTAAAAGTGCCTCCCCCAACTGGCCAAAGCCAATAGGAAGCTAAAGGTAACAGGCTTGTTGGTATATGTTTACACAAGTCAATGTCACAGGGCAATGAGCAAGGTAAAGAATTTAGGATTTTCTACTGTAAGGATTTTTGGAAAAAAGTTACCTCATGCCTACGTGTCTCAAGGTTGATATAAGTAGATTTATTTTGAAGAAACGAATTAATTCAATTAAATTTAAGATAGAAATTCCATTTGACCCAGCAATCCCATTACTGGGTATATATCCAAAGGATTACAAATCGTTCTACTATAAGGACACGTGCACACGAATGTTCATTGCAGCACTGTTTACAATAGCAAAGACCTGGAACCAACCCAAATGCCCATCGACGATAGACTGGATAGGGAAAATGTGGCACATATGCACCATGGAATATTATGCAGCCATCAAACAATGAATTAGGGTCCTTTGTAGGGACATGGATGAACCTGGAAACCATCATTCTCAGCAAACTGACAGAAGAGCAGAAGATCAAACACCACATGTTCTCACTCATAGGCGGGTGTTGAACAATGAGAACACATGGACACAGGGAGGGGAGCACTACACACTGGGGTCAGTTGGGGGGAAATAGGGGAGGGAGGGTGGGGGGTGGGAGGCTGGGGAGAGATAGCAGGGGGAGAAATGCATGATGTAGGTGATGGGGAAGAAGGCAGCAAATCACACTGCCATGTGTGTTCCTATGCAACAGTTTTGCATGTTCTTCACATGTACCCCAAAACCTAAAATGCAATAAAATAAATAAATGGGGAAAAATAAAAAAAAATAAAAAAATAAAAAATAATAAAAAAAAATAAATAATAAAAAAAAATTTAAGATTATCATAGAACAATTTAAATAATTATAATTTCATGGCATAATTTGTTTTAAAAATGTGTTGTAGATTTTGGTAAATAAAGTATATAGTAGGGAATGAAATATTTAGTATCAGACAATATGAATTTTGGTCTTGGCTATGCAAACTGACATGTTTTGTGACTTTGAAAATTTACTTGACTTCTCTGACCTTAGTTCATACATGAGTGAAAGGGATAGTAATAAATGTCCTATTTGTCAATATCTCAAAGAATAATTGTAAGAATAAAATGAAAACATATTTGGAAAACAATTATAAACTGAAATGTCTCTTTTAAGGCAAGAATCTACTCTTCCAACATTGCACAGTGGAGTTTAAAGATAAGTTCTGGGATTGTGGAGAAATAAGCTAACTTTTCGGTATTATTTTTTTTACAGTGACAAATCTATCTCCTTCCATCCAAATAGGATTCTGCCAGCTTCCCGCCAGATCTAATTAAGTTTTAAATGAGATTCAGGAAGACATAATAGCTAATTCTGATTGTTCTTTTTATATCATATAGTCTCTAAATATTCATTGTACTCATATGATTAAGCTGTAAATCAATAAAAAAATCCAATAGGCTTTTTTGGATTTTTTACTTTGCCCCATATATTTGGTTATACCACTCATCTTAACTTCATATCAGTTTTTATTTCTTTCACATTGCCCTTACACATCTTTCTTTTTCTGAGGAATTTCTAATCATATTTTAAGACTCCAAGTAAATATCCCCACCTCAGGAAAGCCTCTCCTTACCACCACCTGAGGAAATTTGCAACTCCTCAAAGTACATGTAGTACTTTGAACATATCTGTATGACAGCCGGCATCACACCACATTGTATTAGAATTATTTGCTTCTTTTACTGTACCTCCCATGAGATGCTGAGGGTCTTGAGGATGCAGATACTTTCCTATCTAGGTTTTCAATCCCATCAACTAGCAAGGTACCTGACAATTTGTGTGGGCTTAGTTAATTGGAATTCAAATTCTGGGTATACATAGCTAATCCGATTTTTACCTTTCTACTCTGCATATTGGTTTTTCAGACTTGAACTGCTAAATTTAAGACAACATGTCTACTATTTACTTTCAGGGTAGATCCCCAGCAGAAGATACACACTGACTTTGGTAAAAAGGTCCTCAATTCCAAGCTGAGAATGATCACAAATGCATATATTGAGGAAAAACTTGCCTGAACACAATGAACTTGAAAAACTTTTCCAAATACTATAAAGCTACACTCATTTGATAGGGAATGAATAAGATTTTCACTAGCTTTTCTCTGTTTGTTAGTACCTGATTTCCATTTTCTAATTCTTTTGTGTTATTTATGAGTACTCACTAGAAGACATGTGGTAGCAAGGGTCAGAAGTTTAAGAAAAATATTTATGGAAGAAACTAATTAAAAATTTTTAAAAACTATATTTACTGACTTAGTTCTACCCCACCACACAAAGAAAAATAATGTAAAATTTAATGGTAAACACATATAAAATCAATGTTCCAAGAAAATTAGTTTGTTGTGGTGGCCTTTTTCTTAGCCAGATTTGTGAGGTTTCAAGATAAAATTAGTGGCTCCAAAGAATGATTGCTATGCCTCTGCTTCAATGTGGTAGATGGACTGATGGAAAGTGGAGTGTACTTTTGAAAGTTTTATTTGTGATTGTTTGATCTTAGAATTTGGTTTAAAGGAAGGTGAAATGGACTTTAGACTATGTATGTGATATTTCCCCTTTTATAACAAATAAATTCCAAGACCATACTAATATTCAGACATTAACCAGTTTGTTCTTTTAAAAATTTCCTTTCAAAACACATAAAGAATCAAAAGTAAATTTGTTCCAGCCAACATGACCAAGTCAGAGGAGTGTTTCAGTTTTAAAAATTTTCCCTTGAAGAACATAAGGTACCTGAGACAATATTTGTAGATCTCTCCCTCCTTTGTCTTCATTTTGAAAAGCAATAAATTAATGAGTAATAAGTTTCTCTCCCCACTTTTAAGTGTTCCAGGCTTAGAGAAAGACTTTTAGTGTTTCAGCCTTGGAGAAGGACCAGTGGGAAGCTGGTTCTACTCTAATAGGTGGGAATTATAAAAGACATTCTAAACATCCATGCTTCTCAGGATGATGCCCTGAGATCCAACCCCACTATCCTTCAACTCTCCCTGGGATGGGAAAAATAAAGGTTCGGGGTGATATCAGAGTACTCAGGTAGCAGAATCCAGTGATATTGCAGGAGGCATTAATATTGTCTATCATAAGCAACATCCATACCCAATAGTAAATGTATTCCATACTACAGCCAAGGGAAAGGAAAGAGGTGGAAATACTGTGTGACCAGTCCCATTTCTATCTTTTTAATTTTTATTAATCATTTCAACAAATAAACTTATTTTTAAAACCCAATTTTGAACCATGTGATTGCATTAGGGAGAAGTGAAATAAAAGGGAAGTTATTGAAACTAGCCCAAATACACCGTTCTACAACACACACATATCTGCTTCTTCTGTTTAGTTTATATTCCAGGTTTTGGGAAGAAATGTAGGATATATAATTTTCGAGGACTTGATGCTTCTAATATAGTCATCTACCATAGCACTTTCTCACCTATGTTATTCAGGTGCAATCTAAATTCATTCAAAGGCCATAATCCCTTTATATAGCTTAGTATAGTATAACAGTCCTAGACAAGGAATCAGAACAACTGACTCCTACTTTCAGCTTCACCTTTTATCTATGTGACCTTTTGAAAGTCACTTCATCTTATTATGCCTCAGTTTCCTCATCAATAAAATAAATATATTATTGCACTGCCTACCTCACAGGGTGAAATGCATAGTAGATTCAGATGTGAAGACTACTCTACCTGTAAAAGGCTATTTAAATATAAAGAAATGTGTATCTATTCCTGTAGGATGGTAAGGAAAAGCATTAATCTTTTCTTGACCAAAAAAGGTCTAGGGACACTGATATGGTTTTGTTGTGTCCCCACCCAAATCTCATCTTGAATTGTAGCTCCCATAATTCCCACATGTAGGTACCTGGTGGGAGGTAATTGATTCATTGGGTCAGGTTTTTCCCATGCTGTTCCCATGATAGTGAATAAGTCTCATAAGATCTGATGGTTTTATAAAGAGGAGTTCCTCTGCACATGTTCTCTTGTCTGCCACCATATAAGATGTTCCTTTTCTTCTCATTCATCTTCCACTGTGATTATGAGGCCTCCTGAACCATGTGGAATAGTGAGTCAATTAAATTTATTTCCTTTATAAATCACCCAGTCTTGGGTATGTTTTTATTAGGAGAGTGAGAACAGACTAATAGCAGCACAAAGCAAAATGAGTGGGTTAATAACAGCTCTCGCACTAGACTCAAAGAATGGGCTTATATGTTTAAATGATGCATGCCACAGGCCTAGCATACTTCTAGATTAAATCAACAAAACTCACAAATCTAAAGTGAGTTTCTTGTAGAAAGCACATAGTTGGCTCTTGTTTTTTGAACTACTCAGCCACTGTATGTATTTTGATTGAGGCAGTTAATCCATATATGTTTAAAATAATTACTGATAGAAAAGGACTTACTGTTGCCATTTTATTAATTTTTTTCTGTACATCTTGTAGTTATTTTGTTCCTCTTTTCCTCTCCTTCTATCTTTTTGTGTGTGTGTTTCACTGATTTTTTGTCATGATATGTTTTGATTCCTTTCTATTTTTCTTTTGTGTATCTGCTAAAGTATTTTCTTTGTGATTACTGGGAGGCTTACAGAAAACATCTTGCAGTAGTCTATTTTAAGATGGTAGCAACTTAACTTCAACCCACATACAAAAAGTCCACAGTTTTACATCTCTCCATCACTCACTTCATATTATTGATGTCACAGTTTTCATCATTTATACAGTATATCGATTAACAAATTTTTTATAAAATTAATACTTTAGTAATTAATACTTTAGTAATTTAGTATAAAGTAAATACTAAATTATACTAAAATACAGTAATTTACACACCATCAATATAGTATTACAGTTTATTTGTCTACATATTTACTTTTATCAGTGAATTTTGTACTTCATATGCTTTCATGTTGCTGTTCAGCATCTTTTCATTTCAACTTAAAGAGATCCCTTTAGCATTTCCCATTAGGAAGGCCTAGTAGTGATGAATTCTCTAAGCTTTTGTTTTCTTAGAGAGTCTCTATCTCTCCCTCATTTCTGAAGGACAGTTTTACTGTGTATAATGTTATGGTTGGCAGGTGGTTCTTTCAGCACTTTTAATATATTATTCCACATCCTTCTGGCCAGCAAAGGTCTGCTGGTCAACAGTCTAAGGAGCCTCCATTTATGTGATGAGTCACTTTTTTCCTCCTTCTTTTCAAGATTCTCTTTGTCTCCAACGTTTGTCAATTTGATTATAATGTGTTTTGAGGTAGACTACTTTGGATTCATTCTCTTTGGAATTCTTAGGGCTTCATGAATCTGGATCTCCATACTCACCCCTCCCTCCCCCCAGATTTGGAAAGTTTCAGTCATTGTTTTTTTTAAATAAGCTTTCTTCCCCTTTATTTTTCTTCTCCTTCTACAACTTCCATATTGGTTCACTTGAAGGTGTCCCCTAGTCCCTTATGATTTCTTCACACTTTTTCATTCTTTTTTTCTTTTTCATCCTCTGACTAGATAATTTCAAATGACCTGCCTTCAGATTTACTATTTCTTCTTCTTGATGTGTCTGTTGTTGAATCCTTCTAGTGAATTTTTTTTCATTCAACTATTGTATTCTTCAGCTTCAATTTTTCTATTTGGTTATTTTTATGGTTTCTTATCCCTTTGTCAATATTCTTATTTTGTTCATGAATCATTTTACTGATTTAGCTTAGTTGTCTACTTTTGTTCCCTTGAAACTCACTGTGTTAGTCCATTTTCATGCTGCTGATAAAGCCATACCTGAGACTGGGCAATTTACAGTTTCAGGTAGCTGGGGAAGCCTCACAATTATGGCAGAAGGTAAGGAGGAACAAGTCACATCTTACATCGATGGCAGCAGGCAAGGAGAAAGAATGAAAACCAAGGAAAACTAGTTTCACCTTAGGAAAACCAGTTTCCCCTTATCAAACCAACAGATCTTGTGAGACTTATTCACTACCAGAAGAACAGTATGGGAAAACTAACCCCATGATTTAATTATCTCCCACCAGGTCCCTCCAACAATATGTGGGTATTCCAGGAGATACAGTTCAAGATGAGATTTGAGTGGGGAGACAGAGCCAAACTGTATCATTCTTCCCATGTCCCCTTTCAAATCTCATATCTTCACATTTCAAAACCAATCATGCCTTCCTGACAGTCTCCCAACATCTCAACTCATTTCAGAATTAAAAGTTCACAGTCCAAAGTCTCATCTGAGAAAAGACAAGACCCTTCCACCTATGAGCCTGATAAATCAAAAGCAAGTTATTTACTTCCTAGATACAATGGGGATACAGGCATCGGATAAATACAATCATTCCAAATAGGAGACATTGGCCAAAACACAGAGCTACAGGCCCCTGGTAAGTCTGAAATCCATCAGGGCAGTCAAATCTTAAAGCCCAAAATTATCTCCTTTGACTTCATGTCTACATCCAGGTCATGCTGATGCAAGAAGTGGCTTCCCATGGTCTTTGGCAGCTTTACCCCTGTGGCTTTGCAGGGTAAAGTGCCCTTCCTGGCTGTTTTCATGGGCTGGTGTTGAGTGTCTGTGGTTTTTCCAGGTGTATGCTATAAGCTGTTGGTGGATCTACCATTCCAGCATCTGGAGGACAGTGGCTTTCTTCTCACAGCTCCACTAGGCAATTCCATAGTAGGGACTCCGTGGGGGCTCCAACCCCATGTTCCCCTTTTCACTGCCCTAGCAAAGTTTCTCCATGAGGGCTCTGCCCCTGCAACAAACTTTTGCCTGGGCATCCAGACATTCCCATACATCTGAAATCTAGACAGAGGTTCCTAAACCTCAATTCTTGACTTCTGTGCACCCACAGGCTAAACACCATGTGGAAGCCACCAGGGCTTGGGGTTTCTACCTTCTGAAGCAATAGCCCAAGCTGTATCTTGGCCCCTTTTAGTCATGGCTACAGTAGCTGGGGTGTAGGGCACCAAGTCCCTCAACTGCACACACCAGGGGGACCCTGGGCCTGGCCTAAGAAACCATTTTTTCCCTCCTAGCCCTCTGGGCCTGTGATGGGAGGGGCTGCCGTGAAGACCTCTGACATGCTCTGGAGACATTTTCCCCATTTTCTTGGGGATTTGCATTCAGCTCCTCATTACTTATGCAAATTTCTGCAGCTAGCTTAAATTTCTCCTCTGAAAATCAAGTTATCTTTTCTATCACATTGTCAGGCTACAAATTTTCCAAACTTTTATGCTCTGCTTCACCTATAAAATGGAATGCCTTTAACAGCACCCAAGTTACCTCTTGACAGCTGGTTATTTTTATGGTTTCTTGACTGCTTTGCTGCTTAAAAATTTCTTTTGCCAGATACCCGAAATCATCTCTCAAATTCAAAATTCCACAAATCTCTAGGGCAGGGGCAACATACCACCAGTCTTTTTGCTAAAACATAACAATAGTCACCTTTGCTCTAGTTCCCAACAAGTTCTTAATCTCTATCTGAGACCACCTAAACCTGAATTTCATTGTCCATATCACTATCAGCATTTTGGGCAAAGCCATTCAAAAAATCTCTAGGAGGTTCCAAACTTTCCCACATTTTCCTGACTTCTTCTGAGCCCTCCAAACTGTTGCAACCTCTGCCTGTTACCCAGATCCAAAGTTGCTTCCACATTTTCAGGTATCTTTGCAGCAGCATCCCTCTCTACTGGTACCAATTTACTGTATTTGTCCATTTTCATGCTGCTGATAAAAACATACCTGAAATTGGATGTTTAGAGATGTTTAATTAGATTTACAGTTTCACATAGCTGGGGAAGCCTCATAATCATGGTGGAAGGCAAAAAGGAGCAAGTTACGTCTTACATGGATGGCAGCAGGCAAAAAGAGAGAATGAAAGCGAAGCAAAATGAGTTTCCCCTTACCAAACCAACAGAATATTTGAGATTTATTCACTACCATGAGAACAATATGTAGGAAATGGCCCTGTGATTCAATTACAGGTATTGATCGACTTACAACCTATGCAACTTACGACCATTCGACTTTACGACCACAATCGCTAGCCACGACTGCTCCACCTCTGGCAGCGCAAATGTTGCCCAGATGGGCATACGACAGTGCGGACCAGCTTCTGGCAGCACTACCATTTCCACGTGCACCATTTCAACTGTTATCCCAGACTCGGTACAGCAATTTGTGTTTTGTGTCTTGGATATATTTCATCAAACCCCTCCCAAGATGTTTACCAAGAGGAAATTTTCTTTGTCTATGCCTCAGCCTGCCAAGAAGGAAAGAAAGGCCATCGATCTCGACACAAAAATGAAGGTAATTAAGCAGTACGAAGGAGGAAAGAAAGTGAATGTGATCGCACGTGATACGAAGTTATCACACTTGACTGTGTCGATGATTTTGAAAGATAAAGAAAGAATTTGTGAAGCTGTGAAAGGTTCTTCACCCATGTGATCAACAGTTATAACAAGGTAACGAAACGGGCCCATCCATGAAATGGAGAAATTGCTATATATTTGGATGGAAGATCAAATTCAAAAACGGACACCATTAAGTCTTTTTACTGTGCAGATGAAGGCGAGAAGCCTATTTCAGACTCTGAAGGAGCATGCTGGAGAAGATTACAGTCAAGAATTTGTAGCAAGTACTGGCTGGTTCCAGAGATTCAAGAAAAGATTCCAAATGCATAGTGTTCGAGTGACTGGAGAAGCAGCGAGTGCGGATTCGGAAGGAGCACGTAAGTTTGTTGATAGTCTGGATGAATTAATTACAGATGAGGGATATCTAGAAGAACAGATTTTCAATGTTGATGAAACTGGATTATTTTGGAAATGGATGCCAGCATGCACTTATATTCACACAGAGGCCAAAAGCATGTTGGGATTTAAAGCATTTAAGGATAGGCTAACTCTGCTGCTTGATGGGAACATCACAGGGTTTAAGCTGAAGCCATTCTTAATTTATCACTCAGACAACCCGCATGCATTCAAGAATGTTAACAAGCACACACTGCCTGTCTACTTTCATTCTCAATGTAAAGCATGGATGACACAAGGATTGTTTGAAGACTGGTTTATGAACTGTTTTATTCCTCAAGTTCGAGGATATTGTTTGGAGAAAGATATTCCTTTCAAGATTTTATTGCTACTCGATAATGCGTCTGGACACCCACCACATCTAGGCGATCTCCATCCAGATGTAAAATTTGTTTTTCTTCCACCAAACATGACTCCACTCATCCAGCCTATGGACCAAGTTTCGATTGCTACATTAAAGGCCAACTATCTCCGAACCACCTTTGCTCAAGCAATATCCGCTATAGATGCTGACTCAGAACTAACATTGCGAGATATTTGGAAACACTACAACATTTTGATGTGTATCAAGAATATCGCTACTGCCTGGGAGGCTGTGTTGACAAAGTGCATGAATGGCATCTGGAAAAATTGTGTTAAGCGCTATGTTAATGATTTTGATGGATTTGACAGTGAACATGAACTTGAAACAATTCAGGAAAAAATAGTAAAACTCTCTAAAGACCTTTCTTTGGAGTGTGAAATGGAAGATGTCAAAGAGTTGCTAGACAAAGAATCCGGAGAACTTACAAATGAAGAGCTAATCGAACTGGAAGAAGAAAGAGTGGCAGAAGAAGAAATAAGAGAAGCAGAGAAAGAAGAGGAAGAGCCAGAAAGACAGTTCATCACCAGGGGATTGTCAGGCGGTTTATCTTTACTGAATAAACTTCTTATACATTTCGAAGCAATGGACCCAAACATCGAACGATTTGCAAGGATTGAACAGATGGTGCACGATGTGTTTCATCCGTATCGTGAAATTTATGAAGAAAAAAAGAAACATACAATTCAGACAAAGCTCACCATGTTTATGAAAAAACCAACTCCAGCAACCCCAACTGTTGCCTCAGATGACGACATCAACGATCCACAGCCAAGCACCAGCGGCCAATAAAATGTTTCATACATCTTGATATATTTTGATATGTTTTGCAATTGGGAAAATGTTTCCTATGGTATTTTTTTCACCTGTATTTTGTATTTTTGTATGCACTTGTATTTTGTAATTTTGAATGTTTTGCAAATATTAAACCAGTTGTACTGGTAATGCAGTGTTTTACTTAAACCTGACGAATGTAAAAATAAGAAACAAAATGCTGTAGATATGATACAAATGGCATAAAATGAACAAAGAAAATTATGATATATAATAATAATGAAATAAAATTATGATAAAATATGACTTAAAGATTTTTAAAACATCATTTCACAGTACTGTACATATAGCCTACTCAACTTATGACCAAATCGTGTTACCACCAGTCTGTTGGAACCAATCGTGGTCAAAAGTCGAGCACTAGCTGTATCTCCCACTGGGTCTCTCCCACAACAGGTGGGAATTATGGGAATATAATTCAAGATGTGATTTGGTTGGTGACACAGAGTCAAACCATATTACTCACTGAGCTTCTTTAAGACTATTATTTTGAATTCCATATCAAGAAAGTCACAGATGTCTATTTGTTTATGGTCACGTTTTATAGATTTACTTTTTGCTTTGATTGTGTTATATTTTCTTGATTCTTTGTGTTTCTTGTAGTCATTGGTGTTCATGCATTTGAATAAATAGCCACCTCTCCCAATTTTACAGACTGGTTTTGACAGGGAAAGACGTGTACCAATCAGCCTAACTACATATTTTGGAAGCCTCTCAAACATTTTTAATGAATGTGCACTTTCCAATCTACTCCTTCCATCATGGGGGAGAAGTCTCAGTGTTGTGCACCTTTTCTCAATCTCACACAGCTGTGCTTGCTACAGTAAGCCACCCATCCCTTTTCCTTAGAACAGTGCACTGAAAGGCCAAAATGGTGGATGCATGCTTTACTCTTCTCTCCATCTCTCTCTCGCTCTCCTGGGGTAGAAGTTTTAGCATCATATGGCTTCTCTAAATTTCACAGAGCTATGCCAGTAGCATTAAACCAGATTTCTTGGATATGATACCCAAAGCACAGGCAAACAAAGAAAAAAAATAGATACACGGGACTGTATCAAAATAAATACTTTCTGCAAAGCAAACAGTAACAGAATGAAAAATCAGCCTTTAGAACAGGATAAAATATTTGCAAACCAATATCTGATAAGGGATTAATATCTAAAATATATAAGGTACAACTATAAGGTATAAGATACAATTTAACTCCAAAAACAAAAAACAAACAACACAATTAAAAAATGAGCAAAAGACCTGAATTGACATTTATTCAAAGAAGACACAAATAGCCAACAGGTATATCAAAAGGTGGTGAGCATGACTAATTATCAGTGAAGTCCAAATCAAAATCACAATGAGATATCATCCTATAAAATTTAGGATGGCTACTATGAAAATAACAAAAAGCAGTGTTAGCAAGGATGTAAAGAAATTGAAACCCATGTACATTGTTGGTAGGAATGTAAAATGATGCAACCACTATGGAAAATAATATGGATATTTCTCAAAAATATTTCAAATGTGATTTATGATCCTGTAATTCAACTTCTAGGCATATATCCAACAAAATGTAATTAGGATTGTGAAGTATCTGCACTCTCATCTTCATTATAGCATCACTCACAAAAGCCAAGACACAAAAACAACTTAAATGTCAATTGACAGATGAATGTATATAAAACATGTAGTGTATATTTACAATGGAATATGATTTAATCCTTAAAAAGAAGAAAATCTTGCCATCTGTGACAACATGGATTAACCTTGTGGGCATTATACTACATGAAATAAGCCAGTAACAAAAAGACAAATCGTATGTGATTCCACATATATGCAGTATCTAAAATAGTCAAACTGATAGAAACAGATAGTAGAAGTAGTTGCCAGGGGCTGGAAAGATAGGGAAATAGGGAACTGTTGTTCAATGGGTATAAACTTTCATCTATGGAATATGAAGACCTTCTATAGTTTTTCTGTACAACATAGTGCATGTAGTTAACAATACTGTATTGTACATTTTAAAAAGTTATTGAGGGTTTTAGGTCAATTGATGGTTTTAGTACATGTTCTTTCTATAAAAATTAAAATAAAACAGAGGAGCATCAGGAACAGGAGGAAATTTTTGGAGGTGAGGGATATGTTTATTATCATGATTGTAGTGGTTTCAGGGTATATGCATAAGTCAAAATTCTTTAAATTGTATCAATTAAGTATATGTTGTTTTTGCATCTCAACTATTCCTCAATAGAGTTGTTTAAAGCTCATATAATCATAAAAATTGAAGTCTAGAAGTCACCTTAGAAATCTATTCTTATCTCTTCATTGCACAGATGGAGAAATGGAAGCCTTTGTTTCTCTTAAACAAGGTATTGCTCTTTACTACCCAATCTGTCTGTTGGTCAGTCTTCATCTTTGACTTTCTTACCCCTCATTCAACCAGTCAATTATGAAAATCTACCTTTGCCATGTCTGGCAAGTTCTTTCCACTTATCCTCCTTTTGCCAGCTAATATCTCATGCTTATCCTCTTATGGTAAACTACTGCCTTATTCCCTTTTCCTTTCTATCTCATCTTAGGTTACCAGGGCAATCTTCCTACATTATTATTTTTATCATGTTGCTCCAATGACAAAATGTTTTTAATTTAAGGTTCCAAGTGGCTATAGGATAAATAACAAATTTCTTAGTCTGACTTTTATGATGTCCCATTATAAGCCACAGATATTTATGTTCTATTCCCTTCTACTTCTCTACATGAACCGTATAGTCCCAAGAAACTGAAATCTATACTGTCTTTCAAAGACAACTTGTGCTTCCCTACAAATACACTTGTCTTTTTGTTTTCTACCAGCATCCAATTATCGTCTTCTGGTAGCAAATTTTGCTACCAGAAGTAGCTGGGGGGGAACTACTCAGCTCCCATTAAATACAATCTTTGTGGACTATCAAACAAGGAGCCCAAAGTAGAAATGTGGTCCTAATTAAGTCAAACTCCCTTTGTCTGGTATTTGCCCTCAGTTTGGAGTTACACATGTAATAAACACAAGAATTAGACCTGATTCATTTAGAAAGTGATTCCTGGAATGTTGTTAGTTAGATCCTACTGCCTTAGGATTCTTTGCTTCCTATCCTTTCTAAAGCTTGGTTCTTTGGCTTTTCCTTCAATTATCTACACTATCTCATATCCTTTCAATAAATTTGATCTTTTGGATATTTAGCCAGAGCAAGTTGCTCTTACCTACTATTAGGAATTAAACTGAGCGTTGGGAGAATGCTTAGCTGTCATGTGTTGGAGTAGTTGATTAAAACAACAAGCCAAAAATAAGAGTTAAACTTATAGTCATTTACTGCAAAATGATAAGAGGTCAAAACTCAAGAAAACGAAGTGCTAACTCATCCTGATTTATTTGTCTCCATGAAAAGATGCACCAGTAGAGCATCAGGTTGACCAGCACAGACACGGGGGTCATCTCAATCTAAACAAAAGACTTCTAGAGTTTTTTGGATTCTGAGGTAGTTGGGGGTGGTTGGGGTCAAGTGGGCTCAGATTAGAAAAGTACTGGTTACTGAGTCATAGTGAAATAAAAGTTATCTTTAAGGTTTCCCTCTCCTCCCTCTATAATGAAGCCTTAGCAGAGGCACCTAAGGAAAACCTCTGCCCAAGCTTCAGATAAACACATTTAAGAATGAAGGTTATCAAATACTAGATCTTATTCACTCTATTTAACTTATTTTTGTACTGATTAAACATCCTGACTTCCCTTCCCCACCCCACTATTCTTCCCAGCCTTTGGCAACCAGCATTCTACTCTCTTTCTTCATGAGTTAAATAGTTTTAATTTTTCAGCTCCCATAAATTAGTGAGAACATGCAAAGTTTGTCTTTCTATGCCTGGCTTGTTTCACTTAATATGATGTCCTCCAGGTCCATCTATGTTGTGGCACTGGGGCTATGAATGTAAATATGTGAAGGACATGACTGTCCAGGAGGTGCCTTGATTATAGCTCTTCTCAAAAACTTTAGTCAATTGGCTGTGAACCGTGTCTGGTGTGGGAAAGGCAGCTTTTCTTCATGAGGCCTGCCAGGTAAAACCTTTGTAATTGTGTATGGTCAGGCCTGTAATATCACACAAAAGTTTTTAACCAGGAATCAATGTCCTAACCTACAAACGTATAACCTTCATTGACACACTGCCTTTACTCATGCCATTTTCTCTTCTCCCATTTCTCTTCTT
This sequence comes from Cebus imitator, assembly GCF_001604975.1. Taxonomy (NCBI): domain Eukaryota; kingdom Metazoa; phylum Chordata; class Mammalia; order Primates; family Cebidae; genus Cebus; species Cebus imitator. The sequence continues at coordinate 958,716 of NW_016107889.1, read as the reverse complement.
ATCTAAGGCTATTCAACCCCAAGGATAAATTTACCTTATTTACATAAAGCCACGTGGACCAGTCCAGTCTACGTTTGACCTTTTTTTTTCTCTAAAACCTCTTATCACTTATTTTGGACAATCCTTTTAAGAAAATGCTGACAAGTATTGCCTTTATGACAGCTATCAATTATTTGCTTTTTTGTCTCACCAACTCTAATAGCAGTATCTTTAGTCAGAGTTATTTATACCTTACATATATCTATAATTCCTCACAGAATAATTCATGTAGGAAATGTTAAATTACTATTGTGAAGGAGGGGCCTGTAGTGGGTAATTTGAAAGGCACCTGTCCTAAAATCTCCCCCAAATATTTATTGAAATGTCTATTATTTTTAAGAAAGATAATACATCTACTACCTAGGAAGGCAGCACAGTACAAGTGATTGATTGGTTTCCCTACTGTCCATTGGCACTCATCTTAAGTAAAGATTTATTTTGATGTGAGCAAGGATTAAGAAGAAGAGTAGCAATTATTGAATGACCGTCATGTGCCAGAAACCATGCAGACACTTTCCAATATTTATTGATTCCTTACAGTAACCCTGAAGCAGACATTTCCTCTATTTTAAATAAGAGAGCATCAAAGAACACAAAAATTAATTGATTTTTAAATGGTCCCACAGACCATAAATGACAGAGTTGGTATTAAATCCAGATCTGTTTGAAAACCAAGTCTACAATTATCCATGAAAAGGTTCAAAGTATGAGACAATATGAATGACACTAAGAGGTGTCATGGTGTAATAGGAGATGGATGATTGCCAAAGAACATCCCATAAAAATTTTCCTCCTACAAAATTAAGTTACATTTTGTTTGAATAAATTAAAAGAGAGCTAAATAAATGGAAAGCATCTTGTGTTCATAGATTGGAACCCTAATAGTATTAAGATGTTTTAACTTTTATTGTAGTTTCAGGAGTACCTGTTCAGGTTTGCTATTAGAGGTGAACTCGTGTCCTGTGTGTTTGATGCACAGACCATTTTACTACCCAGGCACTAAGCATAGTACCTGAGAGTTATTTTTACTGATACTCTTCCTCCTCCCATCTTTCACCCTCAAGTTGGCACCAATGTCTGTTTTTCCCATCTTTGTGCCCTTTGGTTCTCACTATTTAGCTCCCACTTACAAGTGAGAACATGCAGCATTTGGTTTTCTGTTCCTGCATTAGTTTGCTAAGGATAATGGCCTCTAGCTCCATCCGTGTTCCTGCAAAGGACACGAGGTCATTCTTTTTAAAAGCCCATATTTCTATGATCAATTGATTTTTGATAATGGTGTTAAGACCATTCAATGAAAAAAATATATGTTTTCAACAAATGGTGCCGAATGGTTCTGGGACAACTAGATACTCACATGCAGAAGAATGAAGTTCGACAACTACCTTACACCATATACAAAAATTAATTCAAAATCTATCAATGACCTCCATGTAACAGCTAAAATTCTCCAATTCTTAGAAGAAAGCATAGGAATAAGTCATATGACTTTGGCTTAGGCAATAGTCTTGGATATGACACCAAAGCACAGGGATCAAACAAAAAAATAGTAAGTGGAACTTCATCAAAATTATAAGTTATGTGCCAAAAGGTATCATCAAGAAAGTGAGAAAATAACCAACCCAGAATGGGAGAAAGTATTTACAAATATACAACTGATAAAAGATTTATTCTCAGATATGTGAAGAACTCTTACCACTCAATAGTTATCAAATGACCCAGGAATTCCACTGCTAAGTTTATATGCAAGAGAAATGAAAACATATGGCCACACAAAAATGTATACATGAATGTTCATGGCAGCATTATTCACAACAGCCTGAAAGTAGAAACAACCCAGATGTCAATTAGAACACAAATGAACAAACAAAACTTGACATATCTGTACAATTGAATAATATGGAATAACTTACTAATACATGCTATAAACTAGATGAAACTAGAAATCATTATGCTAATGAAAGAGGCCAGAAACAAGATGCTATATATTGTGTAATTATATTTCTATGAAATATCCATAATAGGCAAATTCACAGAGACAGAAAGTAGATTAGTGATTTCCAGGAGATGGGGGAGGGGAGAATGGAGTTTGATTCCTTAATGAATATAGGATTTTTCTTTAGGATAACAAAAAATTTCAAATTATGGATAATGCTGTGGTTATAAAACACTGTGAATATACTAAAACCCATTGAAGTGTCCACTTTGTATTGATGAATTTTATGGTATATGACTTATATCTCAATAAAACCATTAAAAATTAACTTATTTGCATTAATAAGGAGGTAGCAATTTTCTAGTTATTTTTTGGCCTTTTGATTTTTGCCTTTTTCCCCAAATTTGGTCTAAGCTAATTTATATATTTAATAGTTATTTTTCCTCTGGTTCTTAATGCAGCCTAAAGTGAAAGAGGTCAGTTTCTCTTTCACTTTTCAATCATATTGGTTCTGCAGAAAAGCTTGGGTCACTGATTGGCAGGCATCTGTGTGCCTATCTAAATGAGATTAGTCATTCCATTTCCCTTACACATAGACTGCACAGCTTTGAAACATATGAGGCAGTCCTAGCCACCACACTTCTAATCTAAAATAATACAGTTACAATTCTTTAAATCAAGTGACACAGCTAGATTTTCCACTCCCTGAAAGCTACTTGAGTATATTACTTATATTGCACTCTAAAAGAACATTTCATCATTTTGGCAAATGTTTTAAATAAGCAAGTGTGTCCTCCTTTTTCTAAAATGCAGTGACAATGCTCAGGATTTTCTTTACTACTCTATAGTGAAATGTGATTAATTATATTGACTAGTGATTTACAAAATAATTAAAAATCTATATACCTAAAGATAAAAAATATCTGAAACTTTCACCTTTCTGTCTCTTATTTTACTTAATATATTGAAAATGGATAAGAAAGATGATTTAACACTTAAGAAAACAATTTAGAGTTGTATTATCTAGGTGTTATTTTTTCCTATTGTACAGATGAAGAAATTGAGTTACAGACAGACAAAGAGATTTGTTGAAGGTCATATATAACTGAAACAGATTCTGATTTGAAGTCTAACCAAACCTGTTTCCCGACTCTAACGCCTGTCTTTTTATCTAGTGCAGTACTAATTCTTTGAATTAAAAGACGTTAATATCATAAGAAAGATAACCACACGTTTTTATTAATAAGTTATAGATATGCAAATATAGCAGAAATGCTAAAATATTTATTTTATCACAGGGTTTGAAAGCATACTGAAAAAGAAAACCCTTTCATAACCCTGATGAGAATGCCAGGAATTCTGGACAAAATTCATAAGTTATCACCATGGTAATCTTCAACGGCTCAAAACTGGCAAGTTCTCATTGCATAGCCAGAGTACACTTGCTCACACAACATGCATGTACTGAAGGATTGATGAATATCTCTGCTCCCTTTCAGATTTGCTCTTTGCTGTAGTTTTATGCAAGTAGAGTTTACTGCCCTCTTACAGTTACCCCTTTTCCCTTCATTTTGATATTTATTTGACTATTGTTAAGCTATGAAATTTTCATTTTAAATATGTATTCTTCCAGAGGATTTATTTCAACAAAGAAAGGGATCAAAAAGTGTAAGGAATTAGATCAGTATAAATGTATTTATGGGTACTTTCAAAATCATATCAGTGAGGATCAAGTGAACATGTTAACACTTTAAGAAAATAAAAGGGATAAATTAGGTGAAACTCAATGAATATTTCTGCTGTATCCAGTAGTTTTGAACCAACATAGACTAAATTATGGTATCCAGGAAGAATGTTTTTAGAGACCCACTACCTATTGGAGACCTTATCATGTGTCACTGATATGATGGAATAATTTAAACAGCAAAAGATTAAAACCAAAACCATATGCTTTTCATTTATTGAAACTGGTATGTTGTAAGAGAGCAAGATTGTTAGCTCTCTACCATCTAGTTGTTAGACCTTTTGATTCAAGCATCTACATTACATAGGAGCAGAGTCAGAGGTAAGCTACTTGGGACTCTTTTGTTGGCTACTTTGGTTGCTTCTATGAGAATTCATCAACAAAAGCCAAAATCATTCTTGATATGACCAAATTCCATGTAAGTTTAAAGAGTGAGGAATTGAAATTTATTCATTTAACATCTATTTATTTATTTATTGTGTGTTTACCATGTGCCTGGCACTTAAAAGATATTGGTTACAAAATTATTAATAACATACAGTTTATGGCTTCATGGAGTTTCCATTTTCATGAATAATATAATTGCCATGTACTCATTATCTACTTTTATGCTCAAAGCTATCTTAGGCATATTACATACATAATTTCATTAAATCATTACAACATTGAAAGAAGGATATAATTTACTGCCCACTTATAAAGTAAATAAACTGAGGCGCAGAGAGATTAAGTCAACAAATTGGAGAGATATGATATGAAACCAAGAATTTTGGGTGCACATATCTCAAGTTTTCACACAGAATCAAACTAAAAACAAAAGACCATACAGAGATTTGTATCTAAAAAGTCCTTGACCTTTCGGTTATGCAGTCACTCATACTACTTCTAAAAAATATTTGCAGTTTCACCCAAAAACTAATATACTAATTTTGTTTACATCGAAATTTATCTGTCAAAATAGACAAGACCTCTTCCTCTTCTGTTATCCCATCCTACCTGGACCAAGAAACTATCAGTAAGGTTTTTTTTCACTGAGGCTAAACTTTTGCTACTGAACTAATGCAATTTTTCTGTTCAATGCATTGAGAACTTGGCTGCTCTGAGCTAAAAATTTAGAAAAACAAGTGAAACAAATAGACTATCACTAAGATTTTAGTTCTAACATCTTTGGGTATATTGCATACATTCCCTCTTCATTTTTGAAAGTCCATTTTTTTACTAATCAAAAGCTCAATTTTCCCATCTCCTCTAAAATGAAGCTTTTTTGGATGAATCTCTATCATACTAAATATAGCACCATGAAACGTCCATCATTTGTACTGCTGTTTAATACTTCGTCAATTAACAGTTATTTTTAAGATTGGTTACTTACTTGCTATTCAATATACTTCCCATTTCCTTTCACATTAAGGAACTGAGATATTACCATGTAGGTTTTTCACTTATTGGTTGATTTTGAACTGCCTGCAAGAAAGAAAAAAAGAAGAAAAGCAAAAGCAGGAGTTTTTCTCTCTCTTCATAAACCTGATTAAACTGCTAACATTGGAGTAAAAGAACAGAAAAATTCTCTGGGAAATCCAGCTTGCAGTTAAGTAAAAATCATTGCTGATTTTTCATGAGAATGTTCTGAAACATCCTTCCCAGCACATGAAAGAACCCCTTTGGCCTCCCTCTCTTTGATCAGGTTTAGGAGTTTTATAACTCCAAAGTAACCGTATTTTAACTACTTTCCACCAGGCTTATCCCTTCTTCCCTGGCCTATTTTCTCCTTTTATAGGCCAACATTTCACCTATCAAATAAAATTTTTCCAACCCTTAGCCTTTCAATAAAGAGGGGTCTAGGTGTTTTATTTACTTTTCCTCAATCCCTTCTGTCTCACCATACATTTGGAGAAGCCAACTATAGTATGTTAAATTGTAGGTTAATAATAAAAAGTAGTGTCTATTGAATGCTTAAATGACTTGTTCATTTTTTCTACACAGAAAAAGAAGCAATAAAGTTATGTTTCTTTTTTTACTAATGTAACTGAATATTTATAAGTTCTGATCAAAACACTACTTAAACTCAGTTAATTTATATTTGAGTCTAAAGCACTATATCTGAAAAAAGTTTACATTTTATTACCCAAAGTATCAACAGTTAAAGGGACTAATTTTTTAGACGATCCAGTAATACTAAGGAAGATTTTTGAATGAGGTAAAAGTTTGAGCATGGGATAATGGAAAAATAGGATGCCAAATAATAAATTAATAGATAATTTATAACAGATCAGTAATAAAGATATCAACACATCCCTATTTGTCAGTTTCCCAGATGTGCTAAAAATCTCAGCAACTTCGGAATTGTGTTAAAATTATCTGTTTAGTTGTCTGCCTCTCTCATCAGACAATAAATTTCATGAGGGACTGCATTTGATTTTTGTATCCACAGTACATAGTAAAATCTGTGTGTGTGTGTGTGTGTGTGTGTGTGTGTGTGTGTGTCACAGTAAAAGTTCAATAAGCATTAATTGTATGAAAAAATAGAAAGCTCACTGAGGTAAAGGGAAATGGGAGGCACACTGAATAACAAGTAACCAACCTTAAAAAAAACTCTTGAAGAATGTATTAAATGGCAATGCAAATGATAAACCTTTCATAGTGCTATATTTAGTATAACTAACACTGCTTCCTTACTATCAATTAACTAATTCTGGCCTTGTAAATGTAATTTTCTGAAGTGATAATAGGTATACTAAAAATGAATGACTTAAAAGGCAAGGATTACACCCCATAATTCTAGCCAGAGGCACGATGATTACAAACAACAACCAGTAAGAATGGAGTTGAAAACAGTAATTAGTTTTCTAGCCATGATAGAGTAACTGGTACTAGATTTGTCTTCCCGTCACAAACAACTGTAAAACTATACAAAATACATAAAGAAACAGTTCACAGACTTTGAAAAACAGATAGCTCTCTGCTTGAGGACAATATCCCAAGCATGGAGTAGAGGACTGGAATCGAGCAGAACATAGGAATTTCATTTAACTGAGGAAGCAGAAGTGAGAGTTCAGGGAAGCTGAAATGGCTGGAATCTAAAGGACAGAATACTGAAGAGAAAGTAGCTGCACAGAGAGAAGGCACTCAAAACTCTGAGGAAATGTACTGCATGATTTCTTGGCTGGCCTCTGCAAGGGTTGGATGAGAGTGCACGATACTTACTAGAGAGAAGCTACTAACAGGTTGAGAACCACAGAGATTCTAGAGGTCAATCAGTACTGGGAAATATTAAGTCTGACCCCGCCAGAGTATAAAGTTCTCATTAACACATCTATAACATGCAATTGAGACATCAGAAAGGATATGCCTTAAGATTAAGAACCACAATATGGCTGACTCTAGATCTACCTTAATGAAGATGAAAAACAAGCCCTGACAAAATTTTCAAGGGATACAAAGTTTGGAAGTTGGGTTTCATTAAGTAGGAGAATCTGGGAAAACACTGGAATTTCCATAGCTCTTACCTGCTGAAATGTAAACCTAATCTAACCCAACTTGAAGATGATTGACCAATAATTAGTAAGAAATAAACACTTTCCAGGTAAAGATTACACAATCTAAAGTGTTAAAATATATCATGTGGCACTGTTTACAATAGCAAAGACTTGGAACCAACCCAAATGCCCATCAATAATAGACTGGATAAGGAAAATGAGGCACATACACACCATGGAATAGTATGCAGCCATAAAAGAGCATGAGTTCATGTCCTTTGCAAGGACATGGCTGAAGCTGAAAACCATCATTCTCAGCAAACTCACACAAGAACAGAAAACTAAACACTGTGTGTTCTCACTCATAAGTGGGTGTTGAGCAATGAGAACACATGGACACAGGGAGGGAAACATCACACACCAGGGCCTGTTGAGGGGTTGGGGGAGCTAGAGGAGGAATAGCAGGAGATGAGGGGATTGGGGAATGAAAAAAATTTAAAAATCATGATTTTAGTTAAAAAAATAAAATATTTCTAGAAAAATTTAAAAAAAATAAAACACATCATCAAACTGTGCAGTAGACAGCAATCTTTTCATTTCTCCAGATGCCAAAGGATCTGACAGTGTATCTTGCTTTGGAAAGCATGGGGTTCTGCCCAACACCTTGGCTGCTCGGGTCAGTCTGTCTCTATTCTCCCCAGCACAGAGAGTCGAGACAGAGCTTGTAGATGCAAAGTTCCAGCATGGGGTTCTCCTTTTCACCATGATCCACCATGATGGAAAACAGGAAGAGCTTTGTCTTGATAAAAAATAAAATATACATTTGTAAAATATATATATATATATATAAAATCAACAATGTCAGGTACAATTAAAAAATAGTACATATGCAAAAAATAGAAAAATGTGACACATAGTCAAGGGAAAATAAAAGTCAATAGAAACTGACCCATTAATGATCCAGACTCTGGATTTGGCAGACAAAGACTTTAAAGCAGCTATCACAAAAATGTTCAAAGAACGAAAAGAAAATGTGTTAAAATTATTAAAGGAACACATGATCTTAATGAGTGAAGAGACAAGGAATATTAACAGTAAAAGCAAAAATGTAAAAAATGGAATTTCTGGAAGTGAAAAGTACAAAAACTGCAATGAATAATTCACTACATGGGCATTAACATCAGATTGCAAATTGAAGATAGCAGAATAACAAATCCATAATCTTGAAGATGGAACAATAGATATTATTCTATCTGAAAGATAAAGACTAAAGATATGTAAAAATAAGCAGAGCCTCAGAGACTTGTGGAATAACATTGAAAGATAGACAATATTTGTTATCAAAGTCTGAGAAATAGAAGAGGCTAGTAATACAGCAGAAAAAAATTGGAAAAGTGATGGCCAAAAGCTTCCCAAATATGATGGAAAATATTGACTTATGAATCCAATTTCTTCAAAAAAACCAAGTAAACAACCAAAAATAAGACAAAATTCGTCACATCATAATTAAATTACTGAACCAAAAATAAAGAGAAAATCTTGAAGGCTGTTGTAATATAAAACACCATTACACATCAGAAACAATTGTAATAATAGATGCTGGTTTCTTATTGTAAACAGTGTAGGCCAGATGACTATAACCTCTTTAAGATGTAAATACCACCTGTAAAGTACTAAAGGGAAAAAATAAAACCTGTCAATATGTCTATATCCAACAAAATTATTTTTCAAGTATGATGGTAAAATATATTTTCAGATAAATAAATCTGATATAATTTTTATCAGTAGACTTGCAATAAAATGAATGCTAAAAAAGTCTCCTCAGGTTAAAGAGAAATGACACCAGGTAGAAAATGTAATCTACATAAAGGAAATAAGAATATCAGAAATTATAAATAAGTGGGTAAATATAAAATACTGGGTTTTCTTTTTCTTCTCACAATGTAAATAAAAGACAACTCACTGATTAAAGTAAAAATAATAACAGTGAGATGAGGCTTGCAATGTGTGTGGAAGTAATAAATATGCCAACAATAACACAAATGATAAGAGGTGAGTAAATGTAATTAAACTATTGTAAAAATATTGTATTTGTGAGGTGGAGAGGGAAGTGGGATGTGTCAGTTGTTAAATGAGAATTGGGAAGTGAGAATATGAAGGGTAAGGTATGAAGAGGTACAATATTGACTGTAAATAAACTTTGCTAAGTTAAGGATGAACTTTGTTAACTTTAGAGAAATCATACAAAAGTAGAAATGATAAATTTGCCTTCATCAAAGTTTAAAAGGTCTGCTTCTCAAAAGACACAGTTAAAGAAATGAACACTCAAGCTACCTATTAGAATAAAATATTGACTGTACATATATCTGATAATAGACTTCTGCCCAGAACACATAAAAACTCTAGTAATTAAAAAGTAAAATAAACCAATTAAAATGGATGAAATATTTGAGCAGACACTTTATGAATGGACAAAAAGCACATGAAAATATTTTTAATGTTATCAGTCATCCAGAAGAAGGAAAAATTAAAAAAAACTCTGTGGGACACCACTTCTTACTAATTAAATTGGCTAAAATGGCTAGAACTAAATTTTAAGAGTTATTCATGTGCTTTTTTATCACTGAGTAGTATTCCTTTGTAAGGGTATACATCCAGGTGTGGTGGCTTATGCCTATAGTCTCAGCATTTTGGGAGGCTTAGGTGCGAGAATGGCTTGAGCCCCGCAGGCCAAAACCTGCCTGGGCAACAAAGATAGCTAGGCTATCTTCCATAGCTCAGCATAAAATGGCCAGGCAAACCACAGAACCACATTTACATCCCCAGTAGTATGGCATATGGAGACTGTAGCTATAGTGAAAGAGAGAAAGGGGAAGACCTATAAGAGAGAGTAGGAGGTGAGAGTGAAAGACTTTGAGAAGTATTCCCCTTGTTCTATAGTGTTCTAGCCTCATTTAAACTTCATTTTGCCTTTAATCTTACAGTACTGAACTCTGCTAGTGTGGTATCCTGATGAAGCTAACAAGTCACATTTATTGACCCAAGAAAACACTGCCTTTGACTTTCCTGAGCCATTCAGCTTGCAGTTTATTTCTCCTTGCCACACCTACTTAATGGCATATTCTCATCCTTGTGTCTCCAAATGCTTCTATCCACAGTCCACCAATGACATTCTTCATTTTCATGCATATTGACACTGCTCACATCCCAGTGCTCTCACTCAGACTACCACTGTAGCCTCAAAACTGGATCCATTCTTCAACCCCACTCACCCTGTCCGTGTACTTCCATAGTCCTGCTGCAAGGATCAACTTCATAGCCATGTGATCAGTGCAGTTTTAGATGATCTCACACTCAGAAAGCCCTGCACCTAGGGTTTAATATTCTAAGTTGCTGTCTTAAATTTTAAAAATGAGTTTATCTTTACTTCTGTTTCTTAAGTTAAGCCAAATGGGACACACACTGGAGGCTCGGAATCTTGGCTCACATGCAGTTTTACTTCCTGCCACCTTCTCTGGACAGGTTCAGTTCTTGGCCACCCTCCCACTCTCTGACACCCCTGCGTCCTGCCTATTATCCCTTGCTCCCTGGGCTTTGCTGCTCCCAGGCACCGGGAGGAGCCTGGGTGAAAGTGCAGGGAGAGTTAAAGTTGGACATGCATGCCCCATTGCATCTTAGCATGAGGCATGGGTGGCAGTAGCATGCCCAGGCCAGGTGGGCAGCACCAGTGACTGTCTAGTGGGTGACCAGCCTTAATCTGCCTCTTGGTCGAGGTGAGTCTTTTGCCCACCCACCTCCAATTCAAGTACTGAGCACTCCTCAATGCAAAGGTTTAAGTATTTTTGGAAGTCACTTGTCTGCCATAGGTTGGTAAGATACCTAAGTTAACTTCCTCAGACTCCTCCCTCTCCTGGGGTGCAATGTACACTTCTAGTAGCTGGTGGGCAGGGCAGTCCAAGGCCTGAGAATGCCTGATATCATGAAACAAGGCTTCTGGGTACTTTTAAGGGTAATACGGTTTGGATATGTGCCCCCATCTGAATATCATGTTGAATTATAATCCCAGTATTAAAGGTGGGGCCTGGTGAGAGGTGATTAGATCATGGGAGTGGATTTCTCTTGAATGGATTAGCACTATCCCCTCAGTGCTGTTCTTGCGATAGCGGATGAGTGAATTATTATAATCCAGTTGTTTTAAAAGTATGCAGCACCTCTCTCCGCACTCTTGCCACTGTTCTGGCCACATAAGACATGTCTGCTTTCCCTTCACCTTCTGCCATGAGTCAGTTTCCCAAGGCCTTCCCAGAAGCCAAGCAGATGCCAGCATCATGCTTCTTGTGCAGCCTGCGGAACCATGAGCCACTTAAACCTGTTTTCTTTATAAATTATACAGTCTCATGTATTTCATTATATCAGTGTGAGAACAGACTAATACAAAAGGGTATGTATTTACCTTGCTAGTTTCCTAGTGCCCAGGAGCACTCCCTTAGCCAGCTTCGGGCTTAGGTCTATTCTCTTTCTTCTCGTAACATTTGAGTCTGGCTTATGTTGTTTTCTTTTGGCCAACTCTAGGTGCCCTCCAGGGAAAAGCTACAAAGTACTAATTGTGTAATTTTAGTGATTTTTGCATACGAGTTAAATGCTTTCCATTTAAAATTGGCATTGCATAATTTAAACATGAAAGGCAAAATTTATGGTAATAATTTAAAATTTTAGTCATAGAACTCTGGTGATCCTAATATTTTACAGTTTAATCAAGTAGTAAAAATAGAGGAAGGCACAATTCTGGTGCATGTTCTAGTGGTTGATTTGGGCAACATATTGCCACTGTCCACAGCTATCACTGGGCTTTTTTCTAAGATTTCAATCTATGTGTCTTTTTTAAGGTTAAAGTGTTATATTCAATTTTCTTCCCTGGAGGAATGGAGATAGATTATTGCCATTTTCATTTCCTTTACCTTGTGAAAATTATCTCCACATACACTGAGTGATTTTTAGTTGATTCTACAATGAAGATGTGTATTGGGTAGTTTTTAAAACATGAAATAGTATAAATTAAGCATGAAGTGATTTTGTTGGTTTATTAATGAATCAGGAAAAAATTTTTCCTAGCCAAAGAAAATAAGTCCATCTAAGACGTATAGGAAGAAATTCCAATGTCAACTGCTCATTATAAGCTTTGAAAACATATGTGCATATATGCAGACATGAAGTCTTCAAACTATTTTTGATTTTTAGGCTTCGGTTTTTCCAATATTTTTCTTTCTCCTAGGGTTAACTGTCTAGAGTTATAAATTTAACAATGCTAGTCCATGGACAATTTGGTGCCCTGTGACTATAGCAAACTTAACACCAACAACTCAACAAGGTTGACACTGAGAAAAAAACTCAGAATCAGTTAATCACCTCACTACCTCTAAAGGAAAGCACTCAGTGTTTGGTGGAAAAATAAGAAACAACAGAATTGTTTTTCTGAGCCTGATCCCCAAAGGCCAATTCCTACACTACTGAAACACCTACTTATCTCCATCATCTATATTCACTATTTTTTGGTGAAATTTCTATTAAGTCTATCTTTTGCCACTAAGCCACTAGGCATATATTATCTCCTCTAATTCTTATCTCTAATAACTTAGGCAAAATAGAGCTGAAAGTAGACTGATAGATAAAACATGCTCTAAAATATGCACAGTATTAAGAAATGCCATTTCATCTATCACTTCATTTAGGAACCCTTCCTGATCTCCAAAGCCAGATAAAACCTTCTCCATATTTCTATTAAATACACTTTATGTGCAATTTTGTTATGGCTTTTTACTAAAAGTCCAAATCTTGGACTTATGGGCATGTTTTACATCAACAACTAAATGATAAGCAGTTTTCATGTCAACATCAATTGAGAATTTCTCCTTACTTGTCCTTAATCAACTTAATATATAACCTTTCAACAAATGTATTAACATAAATGTTTTCTGAAGTTTATTGCACATCAGTAGTCAAGATAACGCAAATTACAACAATAGTGAGATAGCATTATTGCACACATTTGATTGTCAAAAGAAAATAATAGTGCTAACATCATTTCCTGATGATAATGCAGGGAAAAGAACACTGATAAATTGCTGTTCAAATACAAAGTACTATTATCTTTCTGGAAAAAATTTTGTAATACCTATTAAAATTAAAAATTTACATACCCTTTAGGATGACTATTCCATTTCAGAAAATCTATCTTACAGAAATAAAACCCGCCATACATGTACGGGAATACCTTGTAGATATTGCGAGTTCAGTTCCAGACTACCACCATAAAGCAAATAGTGCAATAAAGTGTTTCCCTGTGCATATGAAAGTTATGTTTACACTATGCTGTAGTCTATTAGGTATACAACAGCATTAGGTCTAAAAAAATAATGTACGTACCTTAATTAAAAATTCTTTATTACTAAACAACGCTAACAATCATCTGAGCCTTCAGCAATCATAATCTTTTTGCTGGTTGAGGGTCTTGTTATCATGCTGCTGGCTGCTGACTGATCACGGTGGTGGTTGCTGAAGGATGCAGTGGCTGTGGTAATTTCTTAAAATACACCACCAGTGAAGTTTGCTGCACAATGGACTCTTATTTTTCACAAAAGATTTCTCTGTAGCACTCACTGTTGTTTGATAGCATTTTACTCACAGTAAATTTTTTTTTCAAAATTGTAGGCAATTTTCTCAAGTCATACTGCTGCTTTATCAAGTATTTTTAATGTAATATTCTAAATACTTTGTTGTTATTTCAACAGTGTTCACAGCGTCTTCACCAGGAGTAGTTTCCATCTCAATAAACTATTTTCTTTGCTCATACATAAGATGCAATTCCTCATCATTTCATTTTAGCATGAGATTTCAGCAATAGAGTCACATCTTCAGTCTCCACTTCTAATTCTAGTTATCTTCTTACTTCCACCACATCTGCGGTTACTTCTTCCACTGAAGTCTTGAACCCCTCAAAGTCACCCATGAGGGTTGGAATCAACTACTTGCAAATCCTATTAATGCCATAAATGTTCTTAATGGTATGTAAATGGTGAATATTTTCAGAAGGTTTTTGATGTATTTTGCTCAGATACATCTATCAGAGGAATCACTATGGCGAGTATGAATTTACAAAAGATATTTCTTAAATAAGAAGATTTGAAAGTCAAAATTATTCCTTGATCTGTGGGCTGCAGAATGTATGTTGTATTATCAGGCATGAAAATAACATGGGTATTCTTGTACATCTTCACCAGAGCTCTTGGGTGACCGGATGCATTGTCAAAAACAGTGATATTTTGAAAAGAATCTTTTTTCTGCACAGTAGGTCTCAATAGTAGGCTTAAAATATGTAGTAAATATTGCTGTAAACAAATGTGTTGTCAGCAAGAATTCATTTTTCCATCTATAAGGCACAGGCAAAGTCAATTTAGCATAATTCTTAAGAGTCCTAGAATTTTCAGAATGGTAAATGAGCACTGGTTTCAACTTCAAGTTATCAGCCACATTAGCCCCAATAAGAATATTAGCCTGAGATTTTGAAGCTTTGAAGCCAAGCATTGGCTTCTCCTCTCTGGTTATCAAAGTCCTAGATGTATTTTCTTCCAATAGATGATTATTTCATCTACATTGAAAATCTGCTGTTTAGTGTAGCCAACTTCAATGATCTTAGTTAGATCTACTGGATACCTTGTTGCAGCCTCTCCATCAGTACTTGCTGCTTCACCTTGAATTTTTATGTTCTAGAGACAGCTTATTTCCTTCAGCCTCATGAACCGACCTCTGCTGGCTTCAGACTTTTTTCTTTGGAGCTTCTTCATCTCTTCCAGCCTTCAAATAATTGAAGAAAGCTAGGGCCTTGCTCTGGAGTAGGCTTTGGTTTAAGAGAATGTTGTGTCTGATTTTATCTTCTATCATTAAAACATTCTCCATATCAGCAATAAGGCTGTTTCACTCTTTTATTATTTATGTGTTCAGTAGAGTAGCATTAAAACTTTAGCCGTATCACCAATAAGGCTGTTTTGCTTTTTTATCATTCATACGTTCACTAGAGTAGCACTTTTAATTTCTTTCGATAACTTTTCCTTTGCATTCAGAATTTGGTTGTTTGTTGCAAGAGGCTTAGCTTTCAGCTTATCTCAGCTTTTGTCATGCCTTTTTAACTAAGCTCAATCATTTCTAGATTTTGATTTAAATTGAGAGATATGTCACTCTTCCTTTCACTTGAACACTTAGAAGCCATTGTAGGGTTATTGATTGGCCTAATTTCAATATTGTTGTGTCTCAGGGAATAGGGAGGCTCAAGCAAAGGGAGAGAGATGGAGAAAAGTTCGTTGGTGGAGCAGTCAGAACACATAGAGTGCTTATCAATTGTTTGACATCTTATATGGGTATGCTTTTTAGTGCCCCAAATAATTACAATGTTAAGAACATAGATCACTAATCACACAGGTCACTATAACATATAATAAGAGGGAAGAAGTTTGAAAAATTACAAGAACTACCAAAATGTGACACAGAGATACAAAATGAGCACAGGCTATTGGAAAAAATAATGACATTAATAGACTTACTCAATATAAGATTGACGCAAACCTTCAACTTATAAAAGATTCAGTATCTGGAAAGAACAATAAAGGGAAGCAAAATGAAGTGAAGCACAATAAAACAAGGTATGCTTGTATAAATAATTTTATTATATAGTATTAGAAAAACTAGTGAGAACTATTGTAAAAGTGATCACATTTTTTTCATTAGGAGGTGAATTTTATTTCTCTATCCCTTTAATTTGAGTTGGTCATGTGACTTATTTGGCCAATAGGACATTAACAAATATGATCCAGAGGCTTCAAAAGTGCTTGTGCATTGAAGTTTGATCTTTATATTGGAAGCATTAGATCACCATGTGAATTAAACTAGCTAGAATGACAGATGATGAGAGACGTGTACCTGCCAGTCTTGTCACTCTGGTCAACAGCTTTCCAACTGTCACAGATATGAATGAGACTATTCTGGATATCCAACCTTCTGTCCATTTGCTTGTATATCATAAACACAAGTGTGAGCCCAGGAGCTATCAGCTGAGTTAACCTAGATGAAAAAAACTTCCCAATCAACCCATAAGAATCACGGAAATTGATAAATGATTAATTTCAGCCATTAAATTTAGGGGTGGTTAGTTACACAGCAAAAGCTAACTGATATGACTGACTAATAGTAATAAGCATGTCCAACATTAGGGAAATAGTTGAGCAAATAGTGGCACATTATATTAAATTATGAAGCTATTAAGAAAAATAAGTTAGATATAAATCCATTAATCATATCTTATTTCTCCCTCTCCAGTTAGATTTGTGAGCTCTTGAGGAAGCAGAAGCTTGTCTTTTGTTGATTTACCCCAAACACAGTGGATGCACAGGGATTTATTGATTTAATTGCTCCAGGACTCCATTTTTAAAAGTTAAACAAGTAATCTTTAGTTGGAAGAGCTATTCTATTGGTATAGGCACCATTTGATGGAATTATGTCAGTATGGTTGCGTATTAAAGCTACAAGAGTTTAATTGGCAAAAGCCCCTATGTAATGAACAATCACTTGATCCACCAGGGCTGGTTTCATGGGCATATTGCCAGTGTAGTCACACAGGGCCCTGTGCTCAGAAGTGCCCCACACTGGGTTTAAGTTTCTGTGGTTGCAATCTTGAAGTTCTTAATATTTTATTTTTTCTGTGAGAAATTGTGTCTTGTAAGTAAAATCAGATGGGACAATAGAGAATGTGTCAGGGGATTGGAGCTTCAGATCATGTATTGGTCCCACCACTGCATCTGACTGTAATGGTTCTCAGCCACAGGTCAGGATCCAAAGTAAGAGTGTAATGAGCACTAAATAAATTTTATTAGGAAACTACAGATGAAAGAAAATATATATTGTTTTGATGCAAACAAAAGCCGTGGCATTTTGCTAAATAGCAATGCTGCTACCTTTTTTTGTGGTGGCAGAAATGAAATTAGCCAAAGATGGCACATTTGATAATAAATAATATAAGGAAATGTTTCCTGGACCTGACACCATCTCTTCTTAACTGTCTTTTTTTCTGCAAAGAATCAGCTTTTGCTTTATTAATATTCTCTTTGCCTTTGTATGAGTGTATTAATTTTTGCCCTTATCCTTCTACTAATGTGTTCTTTGTCTTAGTTGGTTTTATTTTGTTGTTCTCCTCACTTATTTGGATCAAAAATATACAGTTGGGTGCTTCATTAATAAGAGTAGTTCTAAAAGTTGCTTAGCCTGTTACCGCACTTAACCAAATTTCTGGAAAAGCTGAAGTGAGTTCCACAACTGTAGTTGAAGTTCAGTGTTTAACAAGATTTATGTAAATAAATACACATTTTAACCAAAAATATGAAGTGATTATTTCTTACCAGTCAGATGCTGCTAAATGTACTGCTGTGAATTTATGACCACAACCTTCTGGTTAGGTCTTAGTATCCCTTTGTTTCCTAGTGGCACGCCCTGACCCTTGCTGACTATCAGAAGCTAAAGCAGTATTGGTTGTCAGGTGGCATGGATAGCACTGTTGCTCAGAACCCAAACAAACCCAAAGAAGCAGTTCAGGAAAACTCACAGACACCTGTTCCTCAACCTGATGTTCAGGTTAAGGTCAATAGTTAAGAGCATAAAATACAATATCAAGCATAAAATACAATATCAGACAGGCCTGATTTGATCCCAGTTTCTTATCAGTGCTAGGTTAGCTAATGGCTGGCACTTAGTCACTTTAAATCTCCCTTTTCTTATTTGTAAAATTGGGATAATTGAGTTTTAAATGAAATGAGTCACTTTCTTTGAGAAGCCTTCCTTAACATGTTATCAACTAGTCAGCATCCCTGCTATTTTCCTTTATTGCACATTATTGTTTACCTTTAGAGGACTGTTCTTGATTTGTATGTATATATTCACTTATATATGTATGGATTAATTTGCTTGTTTGCCTATCCTACTAGACCATTAAACTGATGAGTACAGTGATCATACCTATTTTGTTCATCACTTTATACCTGCACTGAGAAAAGTATCTGCCACATTATAGTTGCTTAATAAATATTTGTAAAATGAACAAATAAAATGCTCTATATAGTGCTGTGTGTTTAAAATAACAAAGTACCCAATTCAAGACCCAAAATAAAAGCAAAGAAAGGAATGGTAACTTCTTTTCTAACTTGACCTCAAGTGGCCTTGGCCCTCTCTCTCAGTCAATTCTTAGTCAATTTAAGCACTCTAAGTGTCAGCAGGTTTCAATGTCAGGCTTGCTTTATTTCATTACTCATTCATTTACTAACAGCCTCCTTTTGATGAATTCCCTCTGCCTGATACTTTTCTATCATTAGGAGAACTTGGCTTCAGGTCCTGGGGACGGTCTCCCTTGTGGAGGAAGACCAGACCTTAGATAGCCCCCAAATCAGTCAATTTTTCCTGGCTCTCTTGATACTCTTGTACACTGAAGAGTTGTCTGCCCAAAAGTGCTCTGACCAATTAATTTCTGAGCAAGTTATTTTCATAGAACACTCAGTTTTTATTTTTTATCATTCCATACATATCTAATGAAAACCTCTGTTTAAAGATTGCCAAGCCAGGGTATGGTTCATATATTCTAACCAATACTAAGTGCAATTAAACTCCTGTGCAAGAAATTCTTATGGTCAATGTCCTAGAAGGTAGTGTAATAGCATTGACCAGCACCAGCTTGATTTTAACCAATGGCACAGGGATAAACATTTCCTTTATGTCAGTAATAATTCCTGTGACATTCATAGATGCCTCATTTGTATTTGTTTTGCCCTACTATCTCAGTGTCAAATTGATATCAGTATAATTCCCATGCTTCCCAGGTTTGGTATCTGATTTTAGGTACAAGGAAAATAAATCAATGAAAATAACTCTTTAAATTTCCCTCCACATATTTGACATTTCCTATATGTCATTTACATGCCTCTTATCATTTATCTGAATCATACTAGGCTTTGAAAATGCTAATTTACTGTGTTATTTATGCCCAGTAATAGAGTTTGTAAAAGCTTCTAAAGGAAATTAAATGAGGTTGACTTGTACAGTTTTATGCATAGCAAAATATATACTTGTAAATATGATTTATTATATTTTATGAGCTAATGCTTCTAACATTTTTATTTTTTGCAAACTTCTCACATGTATAATTTCACATGTTCATATCTTCTAAAATGGACGTTAACTAGTCCTGCTTATAAATCTCAGTATCTGCTTGCAGACTCACTCTGTTAATAGACTTGTGAAAGTGATAAGACACAATGAAATATGAAGCAGACAACCATAACATTACTTTTGCACTTAGTTTTCAAACTTCTCCACAAAGATATCTTTGTTTGGTGTATACATTTCAGGTAATTCTTTTTTTAGCTTCTCAACTGTAGAAAGAATTGCCAGGCACTGGGTAATGAATAGGTGTGTGGTTTGCCTAATAATATTACACTAGAAACTATGATCTCTACATGACAATATGTAGCTCCTACATAGATTCCTAACAGTCACTTCTTTTAGAAATTACTTCAAGATAAAAGAAAAGCTTTGTGGGAAGAGGGACTGCAAAACTGGATGTGTACGTGAAGGTAGGCCCAAACAACAAATGCCCTGAAGTTTCACTGTAATACTTATCAGAGGGTCCAGGGCACAGCACTCCCCTACACGTGGACTATTGCAATAGCTGCCAACCTGGTGTTCTTGACTATAACCCCCGCACCCACACCAATATGCCTTCTTTCTTAAGTGTTTTGTTGTTTCTCTTATGTTATCATTTTACTCAAAAACATCCAAAAGTAATGTAGATACCACTTTTTTAGGGTTGGGGCCTTGGTGCATTTAATACTTTATATCTCATCTTCAGAGTAACATTTTAGAACACTTATGATATCTGTTTTACTTTTTTATTCAAGTGATAGGGCATTAATTAGCAGTGAGTCTGTTAAAGTGAGTCACAGATTACATCTACTCCTGTACTTGACACTTTCAAGTGGCTTCTCATCTCACTTAGATCTGGCCCTAGTTTCTCCTCAAACCTCATCTTATACTCCCTTACTTTTTGTGAAGGGCTTCCTTGCCACCCATATTCCACATTCCATAACTCCTTTCCTGATTTATCTTTCATCCTTAGCATTTATTACTTTCTAAAATAGAAGTTCTTTTACTGATTAGTCTTATTTATTGTCTGTCTTTACCTCACTAGAATGCAAGCACCATGAGAACAGGGATTTTTGTCTTTTTGTCCCTAGCAGGCATTTATGAAATATTTGCTAAATAAAATAATAAACTCATTCCTTTACGTCTTAAAGTTATAAACTGTATCATTACGTAAAATAGTCTATATAATAATGGGGACAGTTTAAGGACCATTAATAAAATTAACTGAGCACATTAGCAATACCTTAGATATACCCATGCATTAATCAACATATATAACGTATGTTATACAAACAACTGCTACAAATGAATAAAAAGTTTATCTCAAACCTCTATAAAATTGTCAAAGTACAAAAAAAGCAAACTCTAACAGAGAAAATTCCCATTTAACAGAGATCCGAAGGTACTCAACTTCTTTATTAATCAAAAAACTTCAAAGCAAAACAATAAGCATATGCCATTTTTAACCTATTAGAATGGTCAATATTAAAAAGAGCAATAGTCATTGCTGTCAAGGACACAGGGCAACAAGTATTCTCATATATTGCTGGTGGCAGCATTATTCATAGCAATCGTTTGAGAAACTAACCTAGCAATGTTGAAATTTGAAGTACTCACAAGGGCTTCCAGTTCAGAATGACAGAACACACCACATTTAACCCCTCTTTTTCTTGAGGACCCCTTTAATCCTCAATTATAATAATAACTGCAGGAGGCCATTAGTGGAAAAAGAGTTCAACAAATTTCTAGAAAATTTTCTAGTGATTGATGAATGGTACAGAGGGAGCTATAGTCTGTAGCTGGGGAGAAGGTTAATTTGACTTGCAGAATTACTGAGAGGCTTTTTTAACGCAAAGAGGTCAGTAAAGAGAAATGTAACCTCAAAACACTGAAACTTACTAGGTTTGCACCACCCACGGCCAAAATTTATCTCCCAGGTAAACAAATAAGCAAACAAAATTATAAGACGCTTCCTTAAATAAGTTAAAATGATATGTTATTGGGGATACTACGGCAACTAGTATAGCTGTTAGCACCTCCAGAATGACATTGACTTCTGTGGGTCACTTTGTGAAGCAGGCTTCTTTCCCCTAAAGTAAACTCTGTGAGTGAACAAACTTCTTGAATATGCAGTTTTTCTATTGCTAAATCTTAAGATACAAAGAATAAACCACAACTACACGTTTGAAGATAGCAACATAAAAGAGAATTCTCAGAAAAAGCAGTAACAATCAGCACTAAAAAGAGTTCCTAGAAAATGACAGAAGAAAAATTTGTGGAGATTTCCCATGATTTAAAACAAATAAAAAAGAAACGAATATATGAGGGAAACAAACAGAGGGAATTAATCCAAGAGATCAATTATTTAACTATTTGAGTTTTTATGTGACCTTCAAGGTTCTAAGGAAAGATCATTTTAATCCTAGAGTTCTACATACAATATACCAATATTGTTTAAACACAAAATACCTTTTCAAATATGCAAGGGCCCAAATATTCCCTTCCTCCTCTGCTTTACTTTTTTGAGACGGAGTTCTGCTTTTGTTGCCCAGGCTGGAGTGCAATTGTGCGGTCTCAGCTCACTGCAACCTCTGCCTCCCGGGTTCTCCTCACCCTTTCTTAAGAAGTTATTGTTTGTGTGATTCAATTACTTGTTTATTGTATAACAGGACTTTCAAGGATGGCAGATGTTCAGTGGATGCACAGAGGCACAAATTGATAGTAACAGTCTGATGCCAATTTAATTCTTGCCCCTTTGTAGTATAACATTTTTTGTTTTGTTCCTTTTGGAAATTCTGGGATCTTCTCTTTGTTATCATATTTTACTGTCATATCTCTGAATGAGTTTGTTTTTGTTGCTATCGTGGTTGTTTATTGCAAGACATCTGACAACTCATCTTCTTTAGCTCCTGTGATCTCTCTTCGGGAAATACTTTGCCTTCAGTAATCATGAATCCTCTGCTCCTCCATGCTATAAAGTTGACAGAGGCTGACCTACTGTAGAAGACTATTATGCTATTTCAGTACTATCTTGGGGTTGGGTAGAGAAATTCAAATTAGGGATGCGGTATTAACAAGTCTACTTGACATTGTAATAGATACAAAGTTATGCTCTCCAACATAAAGTTGATATTTTATGTACCTTTCTCTGACATTTTTGTCTCCCTCTGTTGGTTCTAGCCTCAGATATGGTAGAAGAGTATTCTTTATTGATCTCATCCAACTCCAAAATCTTCCAGAATTATCATCACACATAATTGGAAAGCCACTGTAATATGTTAATAAAACTTACAAGGCTCCCTGCCACAGCCTTGTCTCCTGCTACTCTTTCCACCTTCTCACCTCCCTCTACCTTCTAGCCACACTAGAGTTTTTGCATTTCTTCAAATATGTCATGCCTTATCTCAATGCTAAACTTTGCACATTCTGTTTCCTCTGTCTGATACAGTTTTCCAACCTCCTCTTAGCTTGTCTGAAAAAGTGCCCTACACAAAATCTTTTCTGATCTCTCCTAAAGCCCTGTTTTTCTAATACAGTATTTATATATTGTTTTGAAATCTGATGCCTGTGTCTTCTTCCCAGAGGACAGTAAGCTTCTTTAGGATGTGCACAGTGGCTTATTCATCTCAAATTATACCATAATCTACTGTGGTGTCTGGTACGTGGAAGGTGCTCAATAAATATTTGCTGAAGATATTAAATCTTTGTGTATCATTCAAGATAAGGCATTGAATTTGCCCGCAAAATCAACATGGAATCTTAAATGGAAAAGCAGAGTCATTTTCTTCAGTTACCTCATATACATTTAACCCTTGATGAGACCCAATATTTTCCTTCCCCCCACTTCCATCCTTCCTATATATACATCAGGGAATAAGAGAAGCAGATTGATCTAAGATATGGTAGACTGATTGATCTAAGGGTATTGATATAAAAGGGAGCATGGAAAGTAAACTATGGTTGGAAATGTAACTCTAGATCTAATGTCTCTTGCCTAATTTCTTTATTCTGAGGGCTGTATTCCTGAAATGTAGGGTTGGGGGTAAGGAAGCTCCTAGATATTAGAAACCATGTAATCTTTGTAT
Organism: Cebus imitator; assembly: GCF_001604975.1. Lineage (NCBI taxonomy): Eukaryota > Metazoa > Chordata > Mammalia > Primates > Cebidae > Cebus > Cebus imitator. Next base: position 935,205 of record NW_016107889.1, on the reverse strand, counting down.
CCTTAATACAGGGCTCATGTGTTGAAAGCAGAACAAAGAGGAGGAGGAGGAAGAGGAGGAGAAAGTGAAAGGAGAGTGTTTCTTCTATTGCAGATTACAGGATTATCATTAGGTGCTTATTCATTAAAATAGACGAAGATTATCTTTAGTATCCTCCCACTACTTTTCTCCTATTCCTTGGCTTTGAAGCCCAATACCTGCATGCTTCCTTAATCCACTACCAGAGAAAATCACCCAGGTCTACATTCCTACAACCTGTTACTGTCCACAAAATTACCTACCTCTGCACCCCAACCAAAATCTGTATCCTTATAGAGCACAGGTTAGCGCACATTTTCATGTATTTTCAAAGAAGATGCATATTAATGCAATGGAGTCTATAATTGGTAGGATTTCTTGCAGTGAAAAAAATCAAAGGGACATGTGAACTTTAGGATTTGGGCATCTGCTAAAGGACATGACTATTACATATATCATTGGATCTTGAAGTGATTTATTTTATTAAATAGCATATTGCCTTCTATTTGTAAACTTCAGGTTGTCTGAAATTTCCAGTTGTTTCTACATTGATAGAAACAGTTGGAAGATCTGTGGCAAACAACATATATGAAACATTTATGACACAGATGTTGTTAAATCAGGGATTGTTTATCTTCTATTTAAAGTTATTCTTAAATTTTCTCTTCTAATGTCGATTTTAGAGAGATTGTAAAAGATATATTCTTATAGAAAATACTATTAATGGTATGTTACATTAGTATATTTTTCTCAGTTTTAAACAAATTGTCACATATATCTCCTTTGAGCCTTCAGTGTGCCTGAGAGGTGAGTAGAACAGTATTACAACACACCTTTTCCAGATGAGGATATGTAACCTCAGAATTTATATGACTTGTAAGAAGCTTGGGCATTCTTAAAGAACAAAGCTAGGACTAGAATCTGGCTTTCACAAACATAGCTTGAGCTTTTTCTATGACAGCATGCTGTATCATGAACAAGCTTTAAATTAAGCAGTTTTCTGGAGAACTTTAAGCTCTGGATTTCAGAAACATGGCCCAAGTATTAGTTGTCAAGGAGAACACCATAATCGGGTACAGTTATGTGTGTGATAGGTGAGGCAGGGAAGAGTGAAGAGAGAATATAAATCTCTTACTTCTTTGTAAGAAGAATAATTATCATCTTTCTTATGGAGGAGCTAACCTTAAGGGAAGCCTGGCATTTGAATTCGCAGAATCATAACCAACTTGTCGCTCCTCTTTTTGTTTGTTTGTTTGTCTGAGATGGAGTCTTGTTCTGTCATCCAAGCTGGAGTGTGGTGGCATCATCTCAGCTCACTGCAACCTCTGTCTTTTGGGTTCAAGCAATTCTCCTGCCTCAGCCTCCCTAGTAGATGGGATTACAGGCATCCACCCCCATGCCCAGCTAATTTTTGGTATTTTTAGTAGAGATGGGGTTTCACCATGTTTGCCAGGCTGGCCTCAAACTCCTGACCTCAGGTGATCTGCCTGCCTCAGCCTCCCAAAGTGCTGGGATAACAGGCATCCACCATTTCTGGTCTGTCACTGCTCTTTTAATGCATGATAGCTTACTCAAATTGTCCAGATATTCTTCAGAGGCCATTGAGCATTAAATGTTGAATTTATAAACACCATGCACATAGCGAGAGTAACATCATACATGACATAAAAATAACATGCATTAATTTGGAAGAAATAGAATTTACTCAAGTTATAAGTTGATTTTCACGCTGTTACAAGTTTTTTAAGGAACATTAACAGTTAAAAAGTTAATGTTAACTTAGGGAAAATAAAATTTGAGCCCAAAAACTCTTGATAAAAAATACATCTAACTCTGAAAGTTTGAGAAGAAAATCAAAGACTTTTGTAATTTTTTAGATAGATTTAGGACAAAGACAGATCATTCCATACAGAAGCATTAAAAGAAGGCAAGAAAATAAGACACAATAAATATAGAATTATAAGTTCAAGGAGGTTTTGACTTATCCAATGAAAGCCAAATGTCTTCTATGAGATACCAGCCTATTTTTGCATCACTATATATATAGTTTTTTAATAAAAATGACAGCAGTGCCCTGTTATAAAAAGTGTTATCATTACATGGGTTCAGATAGACTTTAGGTTCAATCATTTCTTCCAAATACAAAGGTTTGAAGCTACAGCAAATGGTGTGGTAGAAAAAAAAAAAAAAAAAAAAAAAAAAAAAAAAAAAAAAAAAAAAAAAAAAAAAAAAAAAAAAAAAAAAAAAAAAAAACCCTGAACTACAAGTCAGAACACCTGAGTTCTATTTCTGGCTCTGAAGCCGACTAATTTTGACTGGTGGACTAAAAATGCCTATCATTTCATTCTGCCTATTCTGTCTTCTTACAGAATATGCCTTGCCTATTGCAGAAAGTGAGCAGCTTGTTTGCCACATGACCCTGTGCCTTGGTCACAGCTGAATGGTACAGAGATGGACATTTAATCCAAGTTTAGGCAATCGGCTTTTCTTTTCTAGAAATCCAATCATGTAGACTTGGGGTTTAAGGCTACTATTTTCTGGAAGAAGGAACACTGAGCCATATGCAAATGGTAACTGAGCAGAAAAGAATGAAGCAGTGGTTTTAAGAAGAACATATGTGATGTGTCGTGTGTGTGTGAAAGAGAAAATAAGAGTGAGAAAGAGACAGACAGAAAAGAGAGAGAGAGAATAGAGGAAATGAAAGAGAGAGAGTAGAGGAAAAGAAAGAGATCGGAGAAAAAGAGAATAGAGGCAAAAAAGAAATTGTCTAATATGAAGATGTGGTTGGTTCCACAAGCCTTGGTCATGTTTCCTACACGTGGGTTTTATGTGATACCTTTGTAGTCCACTTTTCTCAAGCTAGCTTGAATGGGTTTCCATTCTTTGCAAACAAACAATATGATGCTAAGATTAAAGCCACTTCAATCTTGCCTCATTGCATTAGCAAAGATAAGCAAGGTTATGCTGCTGTAATGAATAACTCCAAAGTCTTAATAACTTAAAACAACCAAGGTTTGTTTTTCATTCACATACCCAGTATGTGTTCATTCTGGGTAGTCTGGGGACTTTGCACTGAATTTTTATTATCACTCTGGGACCCAGGCTTAGCATTGCCTATTGCTCTGACAGAGGCAAAAAGAAAATGTGGCAAATAATAAAAAATTATGAGTTCATGTCCTTTGCAGGGACATGGATGAATCTGGAAACCATCATTCTCAGCAAACTGATACAAGAACAGAAAACCAAACACCGCATGTTCTCACTCTTAAGTGAGTGTTGAACAATGAGAACACATGGCCATGCGGGGGGAACATCATACACTGGGGTCTGTTAGGGGATGGGGGCCAGGGGAGGAATAGCAAAGGGTGGGGAGATTGGGGAGGGATAACATTATGAGTAATACCTAATATGGGTGATGGGGGGATGGAGGCAGCAAACCACCATGGCCTGTGTATACCTATGTAACAAACCTGCATGTTCTGCACATGGACCCCAGAACTTAAAGTTTAATTAAAAAAAAGAAAATAATTTAAAAAAGAAAATGTGGCAAAGCATAGACTACCTCTCAATGCTTTTCCTTGGAAATGACACATCTGCTCACCTTTCATTGACCAAAGCAAGTCATATGATTAAACCTAACTTGAAGTAGGCAGAGAGAAGGGCAATCTTCCTATGTGCCAAAAGGGAGAGATATCTTAAATATCTGTGATCAGTACTAATGACTACCATGCTCAGTTACCTTCATAAGAGATTAAGGAAAATCAAATAAATTACTGGATAACGGCAGATCTTTAGTAACTTTAAAGTGGCATTTAGATGTAAGAGGTTATTTTAACTACATGGTACAAGTCTGCTATAATTTTACTATTGCACACATAGAGTTCACTATACTCACCAAATTTCCAAAATCAATTTGACACAGGGAGTGATATACTCATCAAATTTCAAAAATCAATTTGAGACAGGGAGTGATATAGGTGTAATGGGATATATATTTTTTCTTTGTTGTGGCATCTCTTCTAGAGATACAAAGCATATCTAGGCCAGAATAACTAAAGTTGTTCCTTGGTCCTATACCTCTACGCTAAAAAAGGACTAGAGATTCTTTTAGCTTAATAATGCATACTAAAAGTGCTAAGAACAGTTTTATCTTTGCAGTGTACAATATCTGATTTTTTTTTTAGATATTACACCCTGAAGACAAAGAAAGGTAATAGCTTCTATTAAAGTTCCCCAATTTATCCCTCAGAATCTAAAGCTCCCCCTTTTTTAATATACTAAGCAATTCATCAGATGTCTAAGGATCAAAATGATCGGTAACCTTTTTCATAGGACAAAAGGAAGAATCACTGAATCTAAGTGGCCACATGAGAAAGAAATGAGATAAAGTGACTTTAAAAGGAAGAGGTTTCTTTCCAATTGAAAAGAGTTGGTTAAGTGGGGTAATTTGAAAGAGCAGGACAAGAATTTGTGTCCATTAGGAAACTTGGCATGGGCAAAATGATACAGAAGAGACTATTTTTATTATGTGGTCCACAAATGATTTGAAACATGCAGTTAAATCAAAAGTAAAGGAAACTTTATTATGTTCTTCTGAACTCAGGCATTTGTGTATTATCAGACAGTAAGACAATTTGGCTAAGGTCTGCATCATCTTTCCTTTACTCTTAAGGGTTAAGTTCAGGTGTTATATATATTTGGAAATTTATTTTTCCAAATAAGGATATTAAATAAATTATTTTATTTATAAGTTACAATCATCATCATTTCATAAGAGGTCATTTTACCAACAAAAAGGTGAGATGAATATAATCTGAGACTAATATAAAAAATTGGCTTTCTCTCTCTCCCTTATAGATATAACAAAATAAAAAATGCTCTTAACAAATCATATTATTTGGGAAAAGTGATTCTGGAACAATGGAAAGCTGAAAACAGACATTGTTCAGAGTCACATAGGCACTGATTTTGAGGGAATAACATCATTGACACTAGGAGACCTCAGTATTTTGTAGACATTACCTTAAAAGAAATAAGAATGGACATTGCTTTAATTCTCCTAAACTAGTTCTGGTTATTTAAATATAAAAGGAATATGGCATTTAAAAAAATAAACTTGGATCCAATAGGCATTGCTGTTGCAGACAAGCTTTTTCCACTTCTTTCTAACTTATAGAACTCAGATTGTTTTGGGGTTGGTGATTTGCCCAACTACTTATTTTCACAACTTCTATTGCAGATAGGAATAACTATATGACTCAGTTCTGGGAAATAGTATGTAAGTGAAAGCCATGACTCCTCTGTTAGGGTGGAGGTATATTGGAAGCCAGAAAATAAACAAAAATCTGGCCAAGGTTTGGCTTACTATGGATTTACTAGGTCCATGAAACCACCAAATGGTTACTTCCCTGGTCTCAAATGTATAATTGGATTGGCATATTTGGCATTTGCAATAACTCACATACATGGGTCCTTGCCCTATAAGAGCTGCCTCATTCCACCCCCTGTCAACTCAGGCAAAGATAGTAAATTCAAGCCAGTATTAGTTTTTGAAGGTAGCTGAAATTATCACCACTATTAAAAACCTGAAACTATCAGAGGTGGTAGTTCCCATTAAATCTCCATTTAATCCACCAGTTTAGGCCCAACAGAAATGTAATAGACACTGTTGATAACTAGAGACTACCACAAACTCAAGTGATAGCTCAAATTGCAGCCATTGTGCCAGATGTGATATGCCTGTCAGAAGAGATTAATATGACCCCAGGTACACCATATGTGGCCACTGATTTGGCAAATTTCTTTCTTGCATATCCCAATCAAGGAGGATCAAAATCAGTTCACATTCTCAAGGATGAAAATTAGCATACATTTTCAATTTTTCCATGGGGCTTTGTTAAATCTCTGACCCTTTCTTATAAAGTATTCTGAAGAGATCTGAACAATCTGTACATACTGCAGAAAATCACATTGATCCTTTAAATCAGTGACTTCATACTAATCTGACCATATCAACAAGGGATGGTTAGCATGATGGAGAACTTGGTAAGACACATGCATTTCACTCCAAGAGGTAGAAGGTAAACACTAAAAGACTCAGGAGACTGCTGAATCAGTATATTTTTAAGGGCTCCTGCTTTCAGAAATATGTTGAGACCTCACTAAAGGAAATGTTACACTGTTGCATTTTTTCCTCTTACCACAAGGAAAGCAGTATGCCTGTGTTATGGGACCACGAGGATCATTTGCATGCTGCACCATAACATATCAATACACTTAAACAGCAGGAGTTGCAGGAGAGAAAGTTTAATAATCACTACGTAGCTGAATGAGGAGACAGAAGGAACCCTCAAATCCATCTTCCTGTAGGGTTATAAAGTTTTTAAGGAAATTATGGCAGACAAGAGCAGGAAGATTGGGGCTGCTGATTGGTAAGAGTGAGAGGATGAAATCATAAGGATGTGGAATCAACCCATCATAGAGTAAAAGTGCTACATCTGAGATAAGTACAAGCAGGATTAAAGGACACCAGAAAACTACATGAACCAGGAACACAGACACCAGCATCATCTACCACATTTGCACCATCATTCTGTCCCCTGCCTCAACCATGCCTATGGTCACATCTGAGGTCCCAGACGACCAGCTGATGCGAGAGTTTTGAAAAGGCCCAAACTTTGTTTAAAGATTAATCCACTGGGTAGAAGAGTACAAACAAAAAATGTATGACAATTGCAATACAGTGTTATTCAGGGGTGGCCAAGAAAAACTGGTGATGAACAATTTTTCCAATGAACAGCTTCAGGCAGTGCACCAGGTTGTCCATCTTCTGTGGAAGGAGAAGTGGCCAGGATTTAGAATACATATACAGACTCATGAGCAGCAGCAAATGGCTTGTCTTGCTGGTAGGGGTATGAAAAAAAAAGTGGAAGCACCAAAAGGAAGAACTTTGGGGAAAGCCATGTGGATGGACATAATTGAGTGGATACAATATGTGAAGATCTTTGTTTCACATGTTAATACTTACGAGAAAACATCTACTGTGGGAGAGACACTGACCAAATATATAGAATGACTCAGTCATTTGACATTAGCTGGTTTTTGACATTGGCTACTCTGGAGCTGGCATCATGGGCACATGAAGGCAAAAAATGAGGCCACACATGGACCCAAAAACATGGGTTCCCATTCACCAAGGCTGACTGCTGCTGTCAAATGTTCAATTGGCCAGAAACAGAGGACAGCACTGAGACCCCAATATAGTACAATTCCTTGAAGATGCCAATTAGCCATGAAGATGGCAAGTCGGTCTCTTCCATCTTGGAAGGGCCAGTGCGTTGTTGTCAGAAATGAAGGGGTATCTCATGCGTGGGTTTACCTTTCTTGTCTGCAGAGCCTCAGCCAGCACCACTATCTGAGCGCTTATAAAGGGATCCATTAAAATGGGTCCAATAAAACATCTAAAAAAAATAAAACCATGGGTTCCACTGACTGTTTCATATATTGTGCTATTCAGAAATTTCCAGCCTGATAGAGTGCCAGTAAGGCCTGCTGAAAGCACAGCTGAAGTGCCAGCTTCGAGGAAATTCTCTGTGAGGATGGGGTTCCTTTTCTAGGATAAAGTGTATGAATTAAATAAAAGACTTATATATGGTGCTGTGACCCTATAGGATGAATACATAATCTGAGAACCAGTGGGTTAAAGCAAGGGTGGTTGCATTTTCTGTTACTCTCTGTCATATAATGGGATACTTTGTTCTTCCTGTCCTTGGAACTGTAGGCTCAATAAAGTTGGAATAGTGATGCTTTTCACCAAAGACAGCACACAATTACCAGGGGATACAGCAAATGTAACATTGAACTACAAGTGACAACTACCACTAAAGAACTTGGGACTCTTTATGTCCTTGAACCACAAAAGAAAATAGGAGTCATCATCTTGGTAGGAGTCATCATATTGGCAGGAAGAGGTGGGGTTGTTGTTACACAATGGTAACAGGGTGAATACTTATGAAACCCAGATAATCAACTGCGGCATCTCTTGGCACACCCCTTGCTCCATTGTAATTCTGAATAGACAAGGGAAGCAGTCAGGCATGATATTATATGGTGACTAGGGACTCAGATCACTCAGGGATGAGAGTCAAAGTCACACTACAAGAGAAGCCACTAGGTTAGAAAGTGTAGTAGCTGAGGGGAATCTACTTTTGTACAGTAGAGAAAAAATGAATATTAATTTCAAATTAGAGACTAATCAGTTTGGTTTCTGTGTCAGTGGTCCTCAAAGTATGGTCCAAGGACTGGCAGCAAAAGCATCACCTGGGAGCTGGTAGAAGTACAAATTTTCAAGGCTGCACTACAGACCTCTTGACTCAGAAACTCTGGGGGTGGAGTCCGGTAATCTGTTTAACAAGCCCTTCAGGGAATTTCAATGCACATCAGATTGTGAGAACCTTGATCTATAACTCCGGCTGAGGCCGGAAAAAAAAAAAAAACATTGGTACAAGAGTAGCTTAACTGTTCAGAGAACAGTTAAGAAGCTATTATGACAATTGAGTTGAAAGATGATGTGGACACTGAAGTATCCACTCCTGAAAATCAGGTTAACCTTTATCAGTTTTACAGTTTTCTTATCAGTTCCTGGAGCATTCACTGGCTCCAGTTGTATTTCCTGATTTTTTTCTCCTTTTCTTGTAAATTTTTTCTAAAGCACAATATAAATACTGCTGAAAAGAACACACATTGGACTTAATCCTATTGACTAGTGTTTTTTAAAACTCTTGAATGACATAAAGGGCATTTGCAATTTGGTTTTATCACCTTGTAGTCTTTGCAAACTCTTTTCCTGTGACATTATACCTGTATATAGGCTATTCTCTTTGTTTGGATGCTGCCTTAGTCAGCTTGGGCTGCCATAACAAAATACAGTGAACTGGGTAGATTAAACAACAGAAAAGTATTTTCTATAGGTCTAGAAGCTGGAGGTCACAAATCAGGGTGGCAGTATGGTTGGTTCCAGTGAGGGTCCACTTCTTGGCCTGTAGATGGACAGCTTCTCCATGTGACTTCACACGGTGGAGAAAAAAATCAGCTGTCTTTTTCATTTTTTAAAAGGCATCAGTTCTAGTGGATCAGGTCCCCATCCTTATGACTTCATTTCACCTGATTCACTTCCTTAAAGGCCCTTTTCCCAAGGACAATCATATGGGGTTAGAGCTTCAACATATGAATTTGAGGGGAGTTGGGGGCACAATTCACAATTCAGTCCACAGCAGAATCCATTTCTCTGCTTCTTAATTTGGCAAACTTGTACTCCCTTTTCAAACTCAATACACATCTTTTCTGTTTGTGTGCTGTACCTTAGAGTCATGCCCTTGATGGCAGTAAAGGATTAGCCTTCAGCTCCGTAAGAAATTTTGCTAATGAGAACAACTAATTCCCTAAGATGTTGATGTATAACTAAGTTCATGGTATGATAAGTTTCTTTATCAAGGGCCTTTGTTGAGTAGTAAAAAGCTGATCCCTAAAAATGAATTGCTTGATGCCCCTACTTTAAACAGAAGTATAATCCCAATAGAGGCTAGAAATTGATAAGGAACCAATTCACAGTGAGAACTTAACGTTTTCCCAAGAGTGAACTCTAATATAAACTATGAGCTTTGGGTGATAATGATGGGTCAATATAGGTTCATTGATTGTAACAAATGTACCTGGTTACAGGATGTGGTCAGTGGGGAAGGTTGTCCATGTGTGAAGATAGAGATATATGGGAACTCTGTACTTTCTCTTCAACTTTGCTGTGCACCTAAAACTGCTTTGTAAAATAAAATTTATTAGTTACTAAAATAGAATACAAGCCAATGAGCTAAAAGCAACAAATTTTAAAAAGCTTAAGGTTTTTTTAAGACAGTTTGTAACAAGAAAAGAACATGGGTCTAAGAAATGGCTCAGATACTGACATTTTACCCTACCATTTTTTTCAGAAAGTGACACTGAAGAGATTGATAAATTGGTATATCAATGGCTTAGACATGTTGGTAGGGGTAGTATGAAAAATGGATCTGTGGTCAAATAAGTATGGAAGCACTGGATTTAACAAATCAAACAGATTTTTTATGGCACTTTTCTGAGAGCTCTCAATACACTACTATGCAGGGTGAATGCCTAGGAGCAGGAATATTTTAAAAAACACTTTCTCAAACTTATTTAACAATGCAACCCCAAGGTACATTGTTTAAAATACAGTTGAGGTTATGGAGAACTACTTAAAAGGGTTTTTATAGAATAATAATATGAAGAAATATTTGAATTTTAGAAAGATTACTCATGGAACAATGTAAAGGAAGTGTGGTAGGTGGTCCAAAGACAGGCCAAAGGGTCCACCTAAGAGGTTATTGCAATACTCCAGATGAGAAAAGATGAGATCTTGTTTATGGGAGGAGGTATGATGGTGGAGCTGAAAGGGTAAAATATTCTAGGATGGAATTGAATCCAACACAGAGTTTTCTTGGAGTCCATCTAGATTTGGTTACTCAGTGTACTTGCAATATAATACAGTGCCAAAAGCGAACCTCAGGGAAGATTTCAAGGACTGTTCTCTGTGTATTAAAATTGGTATTAGTGTGTGACAGGAATTGGCATAATTGTGCTCTAAACTATCTTCACATAGAAGTGCGTGGGGTGCTCAGGTCATGTTGTCCACTTCTATAAGCTATGCTTATTTTGTTTCCAAGGTAACACCGCCTCTGCAGCTGCTGCTTTTTCAATGTAATTGATTGAGACAACACACTGCAATTGCAGGGCTCCTGAATTCTGTCCTACACTTGTTTCCTAAAGGTGATTATTGCTCTTTTAGCATTAATTCTAGCTGTAAAGAATCCTAAGGTAACATTTTCTTAATAATATAAATGCAAGTTACTTGGTTTCATGAGAAGAAAGTAGTTTAGAGTGGTATAGAAGAGCCTGGCTTTCTGTCAATTGTCTGATTATCTGCAAACTGCTGTCATGACTTCAAATGATTTTTTGTTTGTTTTGTTGTTGTTGTTTTTGAGACAGTCTCACTCTGTTTCCCAGTCTGGAGTGTGATATTAGCTCACTATGACTGTAAATGTTTTTAACTTCTGTTGTTTGGTAGTGGTTTCTTACTGGGCTGGACCATGCTCAAAAATTGTGCCCTTTTGCTCTGATTTTATTGGCCTGTTAGACTACTTTAGAATCAAACTGGGAAAAAAAATTACATAATGGGCTCTATGCACTACCAATCACTTTTTACACTCTAATGTTTTTGAAAAGCCCAGGCCAAATTGATCATTACTACAGACTTAAACCACATGGTGCAGAGTAAGATATCTGAAGTCTCTATCTGATAAGATTAACAATACTGATAGCAAAATGTGAGACAGTGTACTACAGTAGAGAATGAGCTGGTCTAGGAGTTAAAAGACCCCAGTCTTCTTGTTTCTCCATTATCAAGTCATTTCACCACCTTGGACAATGTACTTTACCCCTCTGAGTCTATTGCTTCATCTATAAAAGGGATATGCAAATACTTATAATACTTGCCTTACTGGGACATTTTGAAAAAATTTTAAATGCAGTTTTATTTTTGCAAATCACTTTCACAATCACTACCTTATTCATTCATGTGCTCATTCTTCCAACAAATATTGAGCACCTACTATGCGTCTGGTTTTCTGCTAAGTACTGGGGATAGAGAGAGAGATAAGTATGCAAACAAAGCACAAAGTAATAAATAGCATGGAAAACACAAGTATAGGTTACAGTGATTGTTGCAACGCTTCTGTGAGATAGGCAGATAAACAGTGATCAGTCTAATTCTACAGATAAGGAAACTGAAGTTCAACAAATAAAGTGGGTTTTTCAAGGTCACGTAGCTAGTTAATGGCAAGCTGAGAACTTAAACTTAGTTCCCCTGTCTTTGGCGTAATGTTCCTTCCAATGCTGACCTCTGTATTAAGTGTTTTTCAAACAATCAAAATACATTATGTATCTTGACAATACATTGCCAAGGTGGAACACAATCTTGATCAACTGACAGTCCTAGAGCAGGATTTACAAAAGAGCTAATGGAAGTGGAAGCATAAGTAAAAGACATGCATATACTTGTATACTTGAAACCAATTGCCAAATCACATGATAAAATATCACATTGGATAGAGACTTGGTAGTCTTCTAGGGCTATAGGATGATAAGCCATAAAATATTCAGGAATGTCTGGTGGGGTTATACTGTAGAAGTAAAATGAAGCAGGCTTTAGATCAAAGGGTATGGTTATTGACATAATCGAAGGCACTTTTAACTTATTTTGCATGACAACGTATTTTGGGGAGTAACAAGCAAAAGAAAAATGGTAGAAAATAGAGAAAAATGTTGGGCAAGACTACATCATGATTTCTCTTGTAATTACATAGAACTGTTGCAAGGAGAAATGGGAGGTGCTTTAAAGCAAGAAAGGGGAGGGTTTGGCAAGGAAATAAGAGATACTTGTCATCATATAGAAGGGAGACAGGATGACAAATCACTGGTAATTATGGCTTGGTGGGATAAAATATGTAGGCAGTGGGTGGTAGCACACTGGGATATCCCTAAACCAGGCAGGGAGACCTAGTCACAATCACAATTAAGAGGAACATACACTACAATTAGCTTTATTCTACAGCATTTTCTACATTTACATTTTTGTCACTTTCATCATCAAAATCAAACTAATATTTTAGGGTTTTATCATTTACAAGCACTTTCTAATGAATATTTTCATATACTACAACAATTATATTAGATAGATATAAGTCTTTACCATGTTGCAGATGAAGAAACTGAGTCTCAGAGAGGTCAAACAACTTTCCCAAGGTCACTCAGCAGGTGTAGGATGCCAGCTCTTATGACTACCAATCTAAGTAACAATTCTGAGATACAGAAGATTTTAAATGCATGACATTTTGATTGGCATCTTCCCGAGGAAATTTTAGGGACTTGCCTTCATTTCATTAAGCAATACAGTTTCAAGGCATCTCTTAGGGTTGGCTGCTTCTAAAAAGATTTCCACAGATGGCTAACCCCATCTATTTCATTTTCAATTCTTATTATCCCAATCAGAGTGACTCTGCCTGACCTTGTGCCCCTATTCTGGAAACTCATCCTACAAGGAATCTTGTAGGCTTCTTTTCCTGACTAACTTGCCTATAAATATAAGATATTGAAATTATTTTAATGATGAGTTTTTAGCATGCTCTGAGTTTCACCTTTTGTTTTATGCTGTTTTCCTTAATGATGTAGCTAGCTTGATGCTTGGGAAAACACAATTTAAGCTCTGTAATCTCTTTCTTGCCCCATTGACCACAGTGAATAATTTTCAGCTCTTCCTTTTATGGTTTCTCCTTAGATATTTAAGGCAACCATTCTGCCCACTTACCAACTTTCTTCTCAGCTGCACATATCAAATTGCAGTCCTGGAAGCAATAGATTTATAGAAGGGAACTGGTGTCCTAAAAATGGCCAATTAGGTCTTGATTACAGGAGTTATGTCTTGCACTGCATGAGGTCGGGCCACATAATTTTTTTATGTGCTTATTATATGTTCTTATTATTTATTGTCAGCTTATAGGATGTGGAGTGCTGTGTTTGCGACAGTCTGACCTAAAAGCTTGTACTCAAAGATTCATCTCCATCAGCCTGACTGGGCAGAGGACTGGATGCAGAGAAAGCTAAAATGCATGCAATAGCTTTGTGTTTTTAGAGTCATACTAGTCAGAAGTCAAGTAATAATATAAACTAATAACTACATTCTATTTAAGGCTTTCAGATAAAGATAAATTCCCATGTGTAGGGATGTTTTTCCTCTAGACATTCTGACTGATGTGGTATATATTTTTCTCCATCTCTCCTTGTATTGAAAAAAAAAAGCTTGTAATACCTGATCAGAAAGCAACATGCCTTTCTAGAGCCAAACAGAAAAGACTTAATCCCATTTTACTAGAAGGTGCTGTAGGAACATAGTATTGTCAAGACACCCACAGGATGGTTTGAAGAGAGAACAATAAATACAAGAAGGCTGATTTTGGAGATTTTTTTCTGGTAGCAATTTGAAACTTTTTGGGAGAACTATAAACATGACAAAATCTAAAAGGAAAGGTTGCAGGCCAGGACATCGGGGGCTGTATAACGGAAGGCTTGTGAATTATTTTCACATTTGGGATGGAGTAGGGCAGCAACAGTTACTTAGTATAGCCTAGACAAGAATTTGAAATTGAAAGAAGAGCTTGGGGAATGGGAGTCATAACAGGTATCATTCTTCAGCACCTACTATGTGCTAAGCATTCCATTAGGGGCTTTACACCTACGATTTATCTCCTTAAAGCCACCTACCAAGGTGGCAATATTATCACCATTTTACAGGTGAAGAAACCAACGCTTGAATAAGTAATTTGTCCAAGGTTATAAAATAAGCAAGAGGTAAAGAAAATTCCAACTCTATTTTCACTGATTCTATTGCCTACTCTGTTACAGTTTTAGAAAGGTTTTCACACCACCCAAACATAATTGGTTATCTTCTCTCTTCTGGGCATTGTGAGACTAAGGTAGCTGTGAGTTAGCCTAAATGCAGCTTTTTCTGGCTCTTATTTAATACCTGGGCAGAGACCAAGAATATCCTGGCTTAGTTTCATACAACTTTGCCTTCAGGAGTTTTAAGCTCTCTATTGAAAAATCTAGATTGATGGTTCTTACAAAAGATAAAAATGGATGAGAATCAAAAGTTTTATAAAATTTGCTACTAGTTGGCTTTTTCTCAAATATGCAAGGAAAAAAGAAAATAAATCTCAGAAACTCTGAATGCATGAGATATTACGTTAAAGCATTAAATTGCTTAGCCAATATTCTTACTGGCTGAATAGTCTTACTCTAAAATCTAAACCACTCTTCTGATCCTGGACAGGATGTGACTCTTTGGGATGTCAGGAGTCAGTGAGAACTTCCCAGTCATAAGTAGCTTATGAAGGCCCTGGGTTCAGGGAATGTATATGGACTGCTTCCAAATGCTCTTCACAAAGCACATTTCCAACCTATGAGGCCCTGATTCTGGGGACACTTACTATTTCAAGCACCCTATCTATGCTCACTTATTCAACAATACCTCTTCTTCTTTGGCAGCAGAAATTCTGTTCACAAATTGATCTATGACTGTGTTAGATGATATTCTAATGAAAATGATGAGGTCTTTACAAACAACTTTGGATCTAAGTTTCCTGTGGTCTTATATAGACTTGTATGGGCCTAAAGTGATGGAGTTTTCTTTTATTAGTGAGACAAATCTTCCATTCCCATTTCTCTGCTCCTCTAATTCATTCAACAGGCATTTATCAAGGACCTACCATGTCCATCAATATGTTCAACTAGGAACACAAAAAATAAATAAGACAACATTTCTATCTTTGAGGACAATCTAATTGAATGAGATGAACACACACATAGGAAAATGTATTAAAATGTTTCAGATGATGTCAAAAGGACACAAAAGCCAAACTAAAATAGCTCCCTATGTCTCACATTTGAAAATGTGAGCAAGAAAATAAATTAAAACAGTATTAGATTACAATCCAAAGCATAAAATAACTACCCAAGAGTCTATATGGATACAAATAGATGTTTGTATACATAAATGAAGTAAAGACCAAATCTTCCTCACTGAAGAATGCCAATTAAAAATGTGAAAGGAGTGGTACTAGAATTCAGATGGCGGAGTGGAGGGAGGAGTAGCTTGCAGCTCCTGCTCCTACAGACAGAGTAACATGTGGAAACTCACATTGTGAACTTTTGCTCCAAGAGCTACTATAGGAACATACCAGGAAAGTTAAGATAATCTGCAGACTCTTTGAGGAATCTGGATCACCTGAGACACCAAAAACTGGTGAGTCTGCTCGCTTTCTGAGTGGGGAGGCTCAGGGTCTGGGGAAAGTTCTCAGCCCTTGTCACTAACTGCCTGGAAATAGACTCAGTGCTATTGGAGTGTGGGGGGACTCCTGATGCATGGGAGCAGTGTGAGGCCTGCAATTGGTGGCTTTTCCCCACTTCCCTAGAGACCTGTGTGACTCGGCTGAGTCAGCCATAATCCCCCTGGGAATATAACTCCATTGGACTGGGAAGTGCACCCCTATCTCTCACAACAGCGGCAGTAAGCCCCACCTAAAGAGAGGCAGAGCTCAGACTCACCTATCTCTGCACCCACCTGGTGGTCTTTCTCTGCCTGCCTTGGCAGCCAAAGACAAAGGTGATAATCTCTGGGGAGCTCAGTGGCCCTGCCCAGTACCAGAGAAAACTGAATACTTAATGATATGTCCTAGGGCAAGTCTGCATCCTCCCTATAAGGCTGCAGCTGATATATCCTTGGAAACAACGCCTCCTGGCTATAGGCCAACCAACACAAAACCAGCATGCTGTACAAAAACACAACCAAAGACCCTCATAGATCCACTTCACTCCCCACTACCAGCCCAGAGCCCGATAGCTCTGCTGGGTGGCTAGACCCAGAAAAGCAAAAACAGTCATGACAATTTAGCTCTCAGGTGGCCCATTTCTAGGAGAAAGGGGAGAATACCACATCAAGGGGGCATACTGTGGGACAAAATAATCTGAGCAGCAGCCGTTGAATCCCAGATCTTCCCTTTGACATAGTCAACCCAAATGAAAAGGAACCCTCCCCGAAAATTCTGATAATATGACAAAACAAGGTCCTTCAACACCCACAAAAGATCATACCAGCTCACCGGCAATGGATCCAGCCCAAGACGAATCTCGGAATTGCCAGAAAAATAATTCAGAAGGTTGATTATTAAGCTAATCAAGGAGGCACCAGAGAAAGGTAAAGTCCAACTCAAAGAAATAGAAAACATAATACAGGATATGAAAGAAAAATGATTCTTTGAAATATCATAAACCAAAAACAATCACAACTTCTGGGAATCAAGGACATACTTAGAGAAATGCAAAATGCACTGGAAAGTCTCAGCAATAGAATCAAATAAGCAGAAGAAAGAACCTCAGAGCTTGAAGACAAGGCTTTTGAATTAACCTGATCTGTCAAGGACACAGAAAAAAGATTTTTAAAAAATGAACAGAGCATCAAATAAATTTGGCACTATGTTAATTGTCTAAACCTAAGGATAATTGGTGTTCATGGGGAAAAAGAGAAAGCTAAAAGTTTGGAAAAGATATTTGAGGGAATAATTGAGGAAAACTTCCCTGGCCCTGCTAGAGATATAGACATCCAAATACAAGAAACACAAGGAACACATGGGAAATTCATCACAAAAAGATCATCACCTAGGTACATAGTCATCAGGTTATCTACAGTCAAGGTGAAAAAAAGGATCTTAATAGTTGTGAGGCAAAAGTATCAGGTAACCTATAAAGAAGCACCTGTCAGATTAACAGCAGAATTATCAGTAAAAACCCTACAAGCTAGAAGGGATTAGGGTCCTATATTTAGTTTCCTTAAACAAAGCAATTATCAGCCAATAATGTTGTGCTTAGCAAAACTAAGCTTCTTAAATGAAGAAAAGATACAGTTTTTTCCAGACAAAAGAATGCTGAGAGAAATTGCCACTACTGATACAGCACTACAAGAATTGCTAAAAGAAGCTCTGCACATTGAAATGAATCCTCAAAATACACCAAAGTATAACCTCCTTAAAACATTAATGTCACAGGACCTGTATAACAATAATACAATGAGAAAAACACAAGGCATTCAGGCAACAAAAAGCATGATGAATAGAATAGCACCTCAAATCTCAAATACTAACATTGAATGTAAATGCTCTACTTAAAATATACAGAATGGAAGAATGGATAAGAATTCACCAACCAAGTTTCTGCTATCTTCAGGAGACTCACCTAACACATACAGGCTCACATAAACTTAAGGTAAAGGGGTAGAAAAAGATATTCCATGCAAATGGACACCAAAAGTGAGCAGAAGTAGCTATTTTTATATGAGACAAAACAAACTTGTAACCAACAGTAGTTTACAAAGACAAAGAAGGACATTACATAGTGATAAACAGGACCAGTCCAACAGGAATATATCACAGTTCTAAATATATATGCGCCTAACACTCGAGCTCCCAAATTTATAAAACGATTACTACTAGACCTGAGAAATGAGATAGATGGCAACACAAAAATAGTGGGGGATTTTAATACTCCACTGTCAGCACCAGATAGGTTATCAAGACAGAAAGTCAACAAAGAAACAATGGAGTTAAAATATACCCTACAGAAAATAGACTTAACTGATATTTACAGAACATTCTGTCCAACAACTACAGAATATGCATTCTAGTCATCAGCACGTGGAACATTCTCCAGGATAGACCATATGATAGGCCACAAAATAAGTCTCAGTAAATTTAGGTAAAGCAAAATTATATCAAGCATTCTCTAAGACCAGTGGAATATAATTGGAAATCAACTACAAAAGGAACCCTCCAAAGCAAGGAAATACAAGAAAATTAAATAAGCTGCTCCTGAATGATTGTTGGATCAAAAATGAAATCAAGATGGAAATTTTAAAATTCTTTGAATTAAATGATAATAGTGACACAACCTATTAAAACATCTGGGATACCGCAAAAGCAGTACTAAGAGGAAAGTTCATAGCATTAAATGACGATATCAAAAAGTCTGAAAGAGCACAAATAGATAATCTAACATCACACCTCATGGAACTGGAGAAACAAGAAAAATCCAAACCTAAACTCAGTAGAAGAAAAGAAATAACAAAGATCAGAGCAGAACTAAATGAAATGAAATGAAACAACAACAACAAAAATACAAAAAATAAGTGAAACAAAACCTTTTTCCTTGAAAAGATAAATAAAATTGGTAAATCATTAGCAGGATTAACCAAGAAAACAGCAGATCCAAATAAGCTCAACTACAAACAAATGAGAGATATTATAGTTGATGCCACAGAAGTAAAAAAGATTATTCAAGGCTCCTATGAACACCTATACATGCATAAACTTGAAAATCTAGAGGAGATGGATAAATTCCTGGGAATATACAACCTTCCTAGGTTAAACTAGGAACATGTAGAACTTCTGAGCAGATCAATAACAAGCAATGAGATTGAAATGGTAATAAAAGTATTACCAACAAAAAAAATCCAGGACCAGATGGATTCACTACTGAATTCTAATAGACATTCAAAGATTTGGTATCAATCTTATTGACACTATTTTAAAGATAGAGAAAGAGGGAATCCTCCCTAAATCATTCTATAAAGCCAATATCACCCTAATACCAAAACCAGGGAAGGGCATAACAAAAAAAGAAAACTATAGACTAATATCCTTGATAAACATAGATGTAAAATTCTTCAACAAAATACTAGCAAAACAATTCTAACAGCATATCAAAAAGATAACCCACCATGCTCAAGTGAGTTTCATACCAGGGATGCAGGGATGGTTTAACATATGTAAGTCATTAGATGTGTACACCACATTAACAGAATTAAAAACAAAAATCACATGGTCATCTCAATAGATACAGAAAAAGCATTTGACAAAATCTGGCATACTTTTTTGATTAAAACTCTCAGTAAAATTGGTATAGAAGGGGCATACCTTAAGGTAATTAAAGCCATCTACAACAAACCCACAGCAAACATTATAGTGATCGAGGAAAAGATAAAAGCATTCACCCTGAGAAATGAACAAGACAGGATGCTCACTTTTACCACTTCTATTCAACATAGTATTAGAAGTCCTAGCCAGAGCAATCAGATAAGAGAAGGAAATCAAGGCACCCAAATCAGTAAAGAGGAAGTCAAACTGTTGCTATTTGCTGATAACATGATCATATACTTAGAAAACCCTAAAGTCTCTTCCAAAAACCTCCTAGAACTGGTAAAAGAATTCAGCAAAGTTTCAGGATAGAAAATTAATGTACAGAAATCAGTAGCTCTGCAATACACCAACAGTGACCAAGCTGAGAATCAAATCAAGAACTCAACCTGTTTCACAATAGCTGCAAAATAAATAAATAAATAAATACTCAGAAATATACCTAACCAAGGAAGTGAAAGACTTCTACCAGGAAAACTACAAAACACTGCTGAAAGAAATCATAGACCACACAAACAAATGGAAGTGCATTCCACGTTCATGAATGAGTAGAATCAATATTGTAAAAATGTTCATATTGCCAAAAGCAATTTACAAAATCAATGCAATTACCATCAAAATACCACTATCATTCTTCACAGAACTAGAAAAAGCAATCCTAAAATTCATATGGAACCAAAAAGATCTCTCATAGCCAAAGCAAAACTAAGCAAAAAGAACAAACCTGGAGGCATCACATTACTCGACTTCAAATTATATGATTAAGCCATAGTTACAAAAACAGTGTAGTACTGGTTTAGAAGTAGGCACATTGACCAACGAAACAGAATGGAGAACACATAAATAAAGCCAAATACTTATAGCCAACTGATCTTTGACAAAGCAAACAAAAACATAAAGTGGGAAAAGGACAGTCTATTCAACTAATGGTTCTGGGATACCTGGCAAGCCACATGTAGAAGAATGGAATGGGATCCTCATCTCTCACCGTATACAAAAACCAACTCAAGATGGATCAAAGACTTAAATCTAAGACCTGAAACCATAAATGTTCTAGAAGATAACATCAGAAAAACTCTTCTACACCCTGGCTTAGGCAAAGACTTCATAACCAAGAACCCAAAAGCAAATGCAACAAAAGCAAAGACAAATAGATGGGACTTAATTAAACTAAAAAGCTTCTGCACAGTAAAAATGATGATCAGCAGAGTTAACATAAAGAACTCAAATAAATCAGAAAGCAAAAAAGAGCAAACAATCCTATTGAAAAGTGGGCTAAGGACATTAATAGACAATTCTCAAAAGAAGATATACAAATGGCCAACAAGCATGTGCAAAAATGCTCAACATCACTAATTATCAGGGAAATTCAAATTAAAACCACAATGAGATACAACTTTATTCCTGTAAGAATGGCCATCATCAAAAAATTAAAAAACAATAGATGCTGGTATGGATGTGGTGAAAGGGAAGAAGTTTTAGACTGTTGATGGGATGTAAACTAGTATAACCACTATGGAAAACAGTGTAGAGATTTCTTAAAGCACGAAAATTTACCTACCATTTGATCCAGCAATCCCACTACTAAGTATCCATTCAGAGGAAAAGAAGTCATTATACAAAAAAGATACTTGCACATGCATGTTCATAGCAGCACAATTTGTAATTGCAAAAATAAGAAACCAGCCCAAATACCCATCAATTAACGAGTAGATAAAGAAAATGTGATATAGATAGATAGATAGATAGATAGACCATGAACTACTACTCAGGAATGAAATAATGACATTCACAGCAACGTGGCTGGAATTGGGGACTATTATTCTAAGTGAAGTAACTCAGAAATGGAAACCACACATCATATGTTCTCACTCAAATGTGGGAGCTAAGCTATGAGACACAAAGTCATAAGAATGATACATTGGATTTGGGGATTTGGGGGAAAGGTGGGGTGGTGAGGGATAAAAGACTACAGCCAATGAACACATTGGGTGATGGGTACACCAAAATCTCAGAAATCACCACTAAAGAAATTATTCATGTAACCAAACACCACCTGTTCCCCCAAAACCTATGGAAATGAAAATTTTTTAAAAAAATTAAAAATAAATAAAATGGGAAAGGAATGAAGTAAATAGAAAATTACTATTAGAACATGATAGTGGCAAATTGTGCAGGCAAAACGTTAAAGAGAGACTGGATATTTGCATATGTATTAGATGCTGTGATGGCCTTGACAAGCATCCACAAATTCTTTGATACTCCTTCCTCCAGGAAGTGGAACATGACTCTTCTCCTCTTCAGTGTGGGCTGGATTTGCTGATTCACTTCTAATGAATAGAGTGTGAAAAGACAATGTGATAACTTTACAGTGAAGAAACATCATGAAAAATATTGGACTAGTACTCTTAAAAAGTGTCAAGGTTATGAAAAACAAAGAAGTACCAAGGAAATGTTGCAAATTGGAGGAGACTAAGGAGACATGACAGCCAAACACAATGTAGGATCCTGGATTGGATCCTGGAACAGAAAAAGGATACTGGTGGAAAAACTCATGAATTCCAAGTGAGCAACGATTTTGTAAGATGCTCACATTAAAGGAAGCTGGGTGAAGGATTTATAGGAATTATCTGTACTATCTTTGAAATTCTTCTATAAATGTAAAATTACTTCCAAATTAAAGGTTTTAAAAATGTTACAAGTACATAAAAATAAAAACAGCCTTCGAATCCCCAGATGGCTTTCCAAAGGAGGTAGGGCTTGAATTGAATCTTGAAATAAAAGCCCCTCAGAAAAGCTGCAGAGGTATAAATTAGCTAACTAGATGGAACAACAAACTAGGTGTAGGATTTGGGAATTACATACTTTCTCTGATAGTAAGCACTGATATAAGGTAGAATACATTTTTAATGGATTAGTATAATTTATCTTTAAAAATTTCACTAACAACTNTCCTATATTTCCAACTCTAACTGAAAGTGGTCTTCTTTCTTCCAAGATCAGACTCAGTAAAGAGGGATGTATGTTGAACTTCTCGGCTAGTTTCAATTTCCCTACTGGGTAGTTTCTTCTCTAACTGTCTGCTCACTGATAAGGAGCTGTCATTCTGGCAAGCAAAGATACTGTACATGTGTGAGAAATTAAAATGGAAAGAGCTAGCAATGAAGTTTAATTTATAATTTGAATAGGCTCTGTTGAATATAATAGCCAAGTTGTTAAGCCAACTTCTGATGCTCTCAAACAATAGTAAAAAACTCCTCAATTATAATTGTGTGTTTGTTAGAGTAATGTAACAGGAACAATCATGAGGTTGGGGATACAATGGATGAAGAGACATGACAAGAATAGAGCTTAAAGCAAATCACACATTCCAGGATATCTCGTCCCCTTGACATACTCCAAATTCAACTCCCAACTTTACCCCTTCTTTCTTTTCCTAGAGTATCTAATGAGTTGTTGATAGAAAACATAAATGTCAGGTAAAGAACAGAACCATAATCTCTAGAAGTTGAAAGTACAACATTTACTTCCAGTATGTCAAACGGGAATAAGACATACACGCCTAAGATTGATAGTAATGAACTAGATTAGAGATGATGCCCTCTCCCATTACAGCATTCAATGGCTTCTGGGCCAACACAATCACTAATCAAGCCAGGGAGATTTTAGGCCCATATTTTAAAGGATAGTCCTTGTCCTACTTTCTTTGACAAAGGGCTGGAAATGAACCAAAACATGATTATTGCAATGAGAGGAGAGAGATGATAAGACTCTGGGCCTCAGGGAGAAAGAAGAGGGACTAGATGTCCTAGGGATTGGACTACACATACAGCACTGCCTTCTACCTCATATAGCCAAGTCAGGACTCCTTTCTTCTCAGGGTAGGTAATTGGGACAGATACCCTGGAACTAGGAACAGAACTAGAGACATGCCATTTCAACAGGAGAAGGCAATGTTTAAAAAGTGGTAGTACAGTGAAATATTAGAAAAAGAAGAGAAAGCCACTACTAGATGGTATAGGGCCGAGGTAGGACTAGACCACCTGTGTCTCCAAAGAAGGCTGACTTCAGCCTCTTTCCACTGCTATCTAACCCTATTCCCATCATACCACACTGCCTTAGCCCAGGAGATATTTTGTAAAATAACATGTTTCTTTCAAGAAACTCAGCTTTCAGAGAGAAATTACTGAATCTGTGTGTGTGTGTGTGTGTGTGTGTGTGTGTGTGTGTGTGTATGGCAGGGGAAAGAGGAAGGCACTGAATTTGGAACATTTTTGCAAGATTCATTTAGGTTTATCAGGGAGAGACTCTTAGGCGAGTTGACACTGGAGTATAGAATGAAGATATTTATGTTGATATTTGGCAGAAAAACATTCCAGGCAGAAGGAAAAAAAATACAAATACCCTAACATGGAGGTGTATCTAGTGCATTTGTGAAATAGAAAGGAGACCTCTATGGGTAGAGTGGAAGGGGTAAGGGGGAGAATGGAATAAGATCAGAAAAATAGCCAGGGGACAGGTCCTGTAGAATGAAAGCCATTATTAGAACTTTGGCTTTCACTCAGAACCAAATGGGGAGCCATGGGAGAGTTTTGAGCAAAGTAGTAACATAATCCTATTTACATTGCAAAAGTATCTCTCAGGCTTCTGTGTGGATAAAAATGCAGAAGAACAATTTGTGAGGGTATCCTGGGAACCCACTTGATGTCACCTAAACCAAATACTTTTCTAGAATTCTGGTGTCAGTGGAAATGGCTTGGAATCTGGTGCCAAAAATAATCCATATTTTATTATTTTAAGCTAAAACTCTCAAGGAGTTCCAGGAATTTTTAAATTGCTTGCGTGTGCAGCTCCATTGTGTTATTTCCAATTATGTCCATGGTAAAGGCCAGGGAGAAGGGATGACAATCATTAGGTTATAGAAATAGCAGGAATTTACAATGAATGTATTTGCCTGATGAAGAAAAAAAAAAGGTAGCTGAATTGTGGTAGCATAAAAGCACCTTTCACTGATTTTAGAAAGAATAGAATTATATACCTCTCTGTTCATTCAATTGTCATTCTATCTAGAATCCCACAGTATCTCAAATTCAACATGTACAGTAGGAATGCTTCATAGCTTCCCTCCAATCTCCTTCTCCTTCTCTTTCCTGCATCTTAGTAAATGAAATCTCTATTTTTCCAGTGCCCCAATCAGCATCCTGGGTGTCACTTTAGGGCTACTTCTCCCTCTCTAATGCATCAAATCCATGATCAATCATTGGAACTACTACCTGTAAATTATCTCTGAATTTCAAGCACTTACCTCCATTTCCATCCCCATCTCTCTAGTCCAAGCTACCACCATCTCCTGCTTGAACTACAGCAATTTTATCTCCTCTGGTCTTCCTATTGCTAGTTCTTGATGCCTTGTTCTTCCCAATTTAGTTTCTACCCTGCAGTCAGAAGAGACATTCTAAAATGGAAATCTAGGCCTTAACGTTGCTCTTTACTGCCCTTAAGATACAGTCCTCCATTTCCTTCTTGACTTGCAAAATCCTTAGCAATTTAGACTCCATTTTCTTCTGTAGTTTCATCTCTTGCAAAATCTCCCTCTTCACATGACATCTGCTCTCTAGATATACTCAACTATGTTCAGCAACTTTGATGGTTAATTTATGTGCCAACTTGGCTAGGCCATGGTACACAGATATTTGGCCAAACAAACATTAAACATCATTCTAGCTGTTTCTATGAAGGTTTTTTTTTAATGCAATTAACAGTTAAAATTTAAACTTTGAGTAAAGCAGATTATTCTTGTAATGTAGGGACTCATTCAGTCAGTTGAAGGCTTTAATACAAAAAACTAACATCCCCTAAGCAAGAATGAATTCTGCCAGCATATTGCCTTTAAATTCAAACTGCAGCACCAACCAGTGTGTCTCCACCTGCTGGCCTACACTGCAGATTTAGATTTGTCAGTCTCCACAACTGTATGTCAATTCCTTAAGATCTCTCTCTCTCTCTTAATCGCTCTCTTCACACACACACACACACACACACACACACGTCACACACTTATATAAACATACACATTTTATTATCTTATTGGGCCTGTTTCTCTGGAAAATCCTTGCTAATACAGCAATCCAAGCACACTTTGTTGCTAGGCCTTTGAACTTCCTTTTCTTGCTAGCAGGAATGCCTTTTCCACCCCCTACCCATGTTCTCACTGGTATACTAACATTTACTTCAAGATTCCAGTTATATGTTACTTCTTCTGTGATTATTTTCTTCACTTTTTCCTTACCACAGAATTTGAGATAGAAGTCTACATTCTTTGCACTTCCAGACCACCCTTGGCTTACCTCCATGAATGCCCTCATCACAGTCTATTGCTTTTGCCTATTTGCCTTTCCCACTATATCGTAAGATTTGTGAGAGCAGGGACTGTGTCTCACAGTATCTCCCGCACATAGTGTAAATCTTTGCACATAGTAAATATTTAAGATTTTTTGCTGAATCTATTTATTTATTTCAATAAGGTGAGGATAATTTGTTATGCAGCACTTGACAAATAATACAGGAACCAAAGGCACAGATGATGGAATGAATGCCGGAGAAATGGTGCCTCTCCCAATTCAGATAGCTTTATTAATCTACTGAGGCTGACACTTAGTATTTTATAAATTGTTTTTACTAATGACCTTTAAGTATCAATGTGATTTCCACTGATGATTACTGAAAATTAATATAGGAATTTTCAGCTGTGATGTTTCTCAAACTAGTTTAGCAGTGAGATTACAATAGATAGAGTAGTCATGGAGGCCAATTAGTGTGGAGGAATTAATGGCCTGGGAGGCTTGGAACACAGGTTCTCATATGGTGTCTATGTATATGACCATGCCAAGTCCCTTAGCATTTCTGATCCTGGGTTTCTTCATTTACAAAGGAGAATAAGGCCATTGTTCTCTGCCTTCCTAGGAAGGTTAGTGTGAAAACAGAAAGCAACAATGAAAGTGGATATTATAAAAACCATGAAGCACTATGGTCTCATGGTTTTTAGAGCCTAATGGTATGGCCATAGGAGGTCCTATTTACCATCTTTAATAGCCCAACCCAGCTGATGGCAATTGTGTGCCACACATGGTATGGGAAATGTTTAAACTAACAATTCCTGTTAACTCTGGTGGCTTTTATTTAAATAAATGAACTTAACTTTGATATAGTTGAGAACCTACACAGGTAAATTCAATGAGGAGAGAGATCAATGCCATCTAATACTGATTAAAAAAATATTCAATAGTCAGATTGTTTGATACTAACAATAATTTTGTTAAAGTCATTTCTACATCCTTCCTAAATATTTCTCACGTCCGTGTCCATGCCTAAGACCATTTTCAGTGCTAATACTACTTAGCCTTTATGATCTCTTTGCAGGAATTAGAACATAGTTTCTCTTTCTCTGGAAAAATAAAGCCTCTTACTAATGCAGAGACTGGAAAATTGGAGTGTAAATTGAATTTTATCTCTCATTTGTCCCTTACCCAGGCACCCTTGTGCAGTGAATGAGCTGAACAACCATATGTAGCCGCCCTTACTGTCCTTATTTAAGCTTCTGGAATCATACTTGGCTTATGGCAATAGCTTTTCAATATATTACCTGATCTGGCCTCCATTTGTACTCTCCTCCATTCTACCCTGTAGTCTTCCGACAGAATACAAATTTGGCCATGGTACTCTCATACCTGAAACTCTATAATAACTCTCTTTTTCTAAGAGAATAAACTCCAGATTACTTAGCCTAACACAAGAAGTCCTCTATGGTCTGAGCCCTAGCCTCTAGTCTTGTCTCTGGCTTATTCTGATTTACACTTCAAACTCCAGTACAGTCAAAACTTGCAGTTTTTCACATGCTTTCTGTGTTTTATGCTTCTCAGCCTTTTCTCTTACTGGATTATTCTACATAGACTTCCTCATCTACCCACATCTCCTCTCCCCTTACCTAAATCCTATACATCTTTAAGTTTCAATTAACTTTTTCTTTGACAACCCAACTTATGCCGAGGAAAGCATGGAGATGGAAGTTGGGGGTGGAGATGGTGCTCCTTAGTTGTGTTTCCTTAACCTACAGTGCATAGCTCTACCTCCCACTGCCATTAAAGAACTAATAACATAGGTTTTCAAGGTTCTATTTATGTATCTCTTTTCCCTATCAAGTTGCTCAGAAGGTCAGTGTAAAGAGGGGCTGTTTCTTATTTAATATTGTGTTCCTAGCAACTAGCAGAGTGTCTGCCACATATTATGAGCTCAAGACATCTTTATTAAATGAATGAATGAAAAATCAGAATGCCACATCAAAAGGGATTTAATAAATTATTCTGTTCAATTTTCTTACAAAAACTATGAGAAAACATGTTTCCAGAAAAGGTAAATAGCTAATGAAAGTCACAGAGTTAGTTAAAACTGAACCAGGGCTTAAGACTAAAATTCCTTTTCTCCCTGTCTTCTTTCCATTTTCTAACACTGGCCCTAGACCTACTATCTCTGAAATATCCAACCAAATAAATAGGTACTTCTCTTGAGAGAATTTTCAATTTATAAATCTCTGTTCAAATGCTTTTCTCTCCTATTTTCTGGCAAATACCATCTGTCAACTGGTATTTTATGTGAATGGAATAAGAGAAGGTTTGTGCTCTTCCAAAAGTGTTAGAAGTTAATACTTCCCACTGTGATCCATATTTGGTTGCTTAAAGAGAAAAAGTCTTTTCCAGCATGGATAAGGGAAAACCAACTTGAAGCTTAACTAATTCATTTACAAACTGCAGTTTAGTTCAAGATTGCTTTGACTCCTATAACTTTTTTAGAAGTGAGACATGACTGCTGTTTTTTTTTTTTTTTAAGTAATTCCATCCCCCAAAATATATTAGAACAACTGGGCGATTACATTATTAGATTTAAAGCTATTAAAGAATTTACAAGGGAAAATGGATGATGTGGACTTTCTGAAAATAAACCTCTGCATACACACAAAAAGGCTAAAATAATAAGGTGAACAACAGATAAGAACAAAAGTTAAAAGTAAATATGGCGGAGTTACTGTTTATATAATCTAATAAACTCATGGAAATTGGTGAGATAAGTGGGTAATGGAGATGAAAAATTTATAAAAGAAAATCTATTAGTAAACAAGCATGTGGGAAAATACTTAAGCCCTCTAGCAATCAAAGAAATAAAAAAGAGAAAATTAATCAGTTGCCTTTTATAGCTATTAAATTAGTCAAAATCAAATTGTTATTGATCATCCCTGATGCTTGCAAAGTTGTGGTAAAATTGTTACATTCCTCTATTATTAGTGGCATAGTAGATTAGAATAAACCATAAGAATGTATTATGATATAATCATGGTTGTGAGAAAATAAAACTTTGTGGGGGCGTGGATTCTACTCCTCTGTCCTCATGTTTCCATAAGAGAGCTTTGGCTTCACTCCCCAAAAGGAGGTAATATCAGAGAGACATGTTAAGGCCTTCTCTTTATTTTTTCACCATTTACTGTCCTAAGGAGAAAAACTGATTAACATGATTGATGAAACAGGGAAAGCCGTTACTGCATACTTGCATATATCTGTTTCTTGCTTGCTCTTTCTTTACGGGAACTTGTTTTCCCCACTCTTGCTCCATATACGGTATAGGGCTGGATCAGGGCTCAGGACCTACTATCTACAGGCAAAACTAAAAGTCTCTCTCTTTTCTTTCCCTCCGACTCTTGCTCAGTCTGGGTGTGTATCAGCCTTCCATGTGGCTAGCTGGGTAAATTCCTGGTCTATAGACCCAACTCTTTCCAATGTAGGTCTCATGATACAGATTTAGGGGAAACAATATGGAACTCCCACTTTGGCAACCAGTCCAAACCACTTCTTCCAATTCTGTTTTACTGACTATAAACAAATATTGAAATTAACCTTGCTCCTAGGCCTATTTTCTTGATTACTTTCAGAAAGAATGAGGAAAAGATGAGTAATTAGCTCCTGCCAACTCTAATACAGGTGTCTGTGAGTCTAGAAGGGAATCCAGCAAAATGAAACCCTTTGATTTATTAATGAGATATACATGGCTGTTAATTCTTTTCCTTTGTTTCATTTGGTCTTGTTTCAGATATGAACAGCTCTAAATCCCAGGCAGGTAGTAATTATTCTTGTAATTAGTCCAGGTAATGCTATGTGGCTGGCATATACCCAGAAACCACTTTTTCAGGGCTTCTGAAAGCTTCATGGAGGCATAGGGAGACTTACATTTTCCAGAGGTAATGCTCAAGGGAACATTCTTTGGTATACTAGTGGGAGTCTGACCCAAGGTGAGCCAATAAGATCTCTTCCCTAGTATTTTAAAAGCTAATCTGAGAGAACAAAATTGCTGTATATTGATAAATGGACAGGCAATGGAGAAAAAGAGTATGTGCAGGGAGTAGTACAGTTTTTTGCTGTAGTCATTGATGACAACCATCTATATACCTACTTCTATACTAAGTAATCTAAACCAATACATCCTCATTTTTGCATAAGATGATTTAAATTGGGATCTATCCAGAGTTCTGATGACTGCAGATTATACCTGTATCTGTGAAACTGTATCCCATCTGGACATACGTATTAGGGGCATGTCTTAGTCCATAGAGTTTGTGGTGACAGAATATTACAGATTGGGTGGCTTAAAAAACAGAAATTTATTTCTCACAGTTTGGGGGCTGAGACGTTTCAAGATCAAGATTGCTAACAGATCGAAGGCCTGGTGAGAGCTCACTTTCTGGTTTGTAGATGGTCATCTACTTGTTATATCCTCAGATGAAAGGGAGAGACAGAGAAAGAGAGAGAAACTGTCGTGTCTCTACTTCTTGTAAGTGTACAGATCCCGTACATTAGGACCCCACCCTCATGGCCTAATCACCGCCCAAAGGCCTCACCTCAAAATACTATTATGTTGATGTTCAGTCTTCAAAATATGAATTTTGAGGGGACACACACATTTGGTTCACAGTAAGATGCTTTCGTGGTAGTAATGAAGCTTCCCTGAGTCTCATTCCTGGTCTACTTAGGAACGTTATACAAAAGTCATTGAACTTAATCTCTGTTGAAGACAACTTATTCTGCATACATACTATAAGAAGGCATATTTTAAATAATCCCAACATAAAGTGTTTTCTCAAAGATTAACTCAAAATTGTTCAAAATCACTCACTGTTAGAATCACAGTAGGTGTGAATGAGTAGCAAATTCATGAATTGTGCATTAGTTTATATCTTTTCCTCAAGGCTAATTGTTTGCCTTGGTTTTTTTTTTTTTTTTTTTTAGAGTTCTCAGTGCACAGTGATATATGGTAAGCCTTGCATCTTGATGAGAAACAAAAAGAAATTTTCAAACACGGGCATAATTAAACAATGACATAGAGTTTGTTTCTCTTTCTACCAACTAGCTCTCATCAACACAAGTGTTTTTGGAAATTAACACAATCAGCTCTGGGAATAAATATGTAAACAGAGTTTATGCATCTGTCGATGACTTTTTCTTATGAAGCACATTATTTAAAGTTGTCCTTTCACTATTATACCACACAAAGGGTGTGTGTGTGCGCGCATATGCATGTGTATGCACATGAGGTTAGCTGAAATCCACTAAGTAGTTGTGTGCTGTTTTCTAACTTGAGAGCTTTCTTTTCTGACCTAAGTGGATGCCAGTGATTATTGTAGGCTTTACACCGGGAGAAAAGGGTCCATTCTCTCCTTGACACACTACGGATTCTTTGCTGTTACCAACCCTGCCAGGTGAACCCTTGAGATAGCAGTCAATATTTCCTTTGGCTGAAGTCAAATTCTATTTCTATCACTTGGGAATGCAAGGAATATTGGAGATGGCCAGAACATCTAGAATGAGTTAATGTTCTCGATCATTTATTGGCATAAATGCCTCCAAAACCCTCGTTTTATAAATGAATGTGGTTGGGTTCTAAACAAATCCTTAGACATTTTGGAACAAAAAAACTTGACAATCACATAAATACCCTTCAATGTCTCTGAAAGTTTCATTCCATTGAAAGTTTATTTCCCTCCCCTTTCCATGATCGTCTCATGAAAAGGAAGAAATCAAGATACATTTTGTTCTCTGGCTTTCTGCTCCCTTTTCCATAACTATGACATGACCTCAAGCCACTTTCTAGAACTTTGACCCACTGTTTAATTTTCCTCACAGATCTTATGCTTATATTGAAGACTAAAGAGAAAGTATACTCTCTTTATGTAGTGTATGTGTCGAGGCATATAGGCTGGTAGAAAAATATAGATATCTTCTTAGATGCTGGTTATTAGTGGAAAAAGTCATCTAGAATGACAATAGGCATGTGGCAAAAGGTTTGTGTTTCATATGAGGGGGTCCCTGACTCAGTGAAGACTGCTGTGTGCTTAACATGCAGATTAATGTGGTCAAAAATACTAATAAACCATTATAATGTGTGAATATGTAGAAATATGTAAAGTGAATTTGCCAGTTATGGACATTAGAAAGTGATTCATTTTTATCATAGTCTAATTATTTGTATATTAAACTTAAGTGTCTGCCAAGAACTTTCATCATAGGCCAATAAAATCAGATTGTTATTACACAATTTCTTTACTCATACTCACAGCAAAACTCCTAAAAATATTTATGTATACTCATTGTCTCTCCATATTTGCACTCCATTGTCTTCTCAACCAACAGTTTTTCACCAAGCATTCTTCAGCTACCACCCTTAGCACATTTTTCAGCAAACTCCATGTGAATAGATCTACTGGCCAATTCTCAGGTCTTATTTTACTTATTCTCTCAGCAAAATTTGATATAGTTTATCACTCTACTCCTCATCTTTCTTCTGAAACACCATTCTTTCTTGCTTCTTCTCCTATTTCACTGGTTTTTTTCCCTCTCTGTTTCCTTTGTTGGATCCACCTGATCCATTTAACCTTTTAATGAAAGACTGATCCAGGTTCAATCCTTGGACCTCCACTCTTATTCAACTACACTTTCTCCTTTACAAGTTGATATTTTACATTTCTATAGTTTCAAACACCTTCTATATACTGAAAATTCCAAAATTTGTCTCTCCAAATCTAAGCATTCTTTAAGCTTCAGATGCATATATTCAACTGGTACCTCAATATTTCTTCTTACATATCTAATAAGTACGTCAAACTTCACAAGTCTACCAGAACTAATGATTCTTCTCCCAAACAATGTTCTTCCATATTTCCTATCTCACTTGGTATCTCAAGTGAGATATAGTTCCTATCTTTCTTGATATTTCCCATCTCACTATCAAACCTTTTACTTGCTCAAGCCTAAAATCTCAGAATCATCCTTGGTACATCTCTTTCCCTCACATGTTAATATAGTTTGACTGTGTCCCCTCCCAAATCTCCTCTTGAATTCCCAGGTGTTGTGGGAGGTAGTTGAATCATGGGGGCAGGTCTTTTCCATGCCGTTCTCGTGATGGTGAATAAGTTTCACATGATCTGATGGTTTTAAAAATGGGAGTTTCCCTGCACAAGCTCTCTCTTTTTGTCTGCTGCCATCCATGTAAGATGTGACCTGATCCTCCCCACCTTCTGCCATGATTGTGAGGCCTCCCCAGCCATGTGGAACTATGAGTCCAATTAAACCTCTTTTCTTTGTAAATTGCCCAGTTTTGGGTATACCTTTATCAGCAGTATTAAAACAGACTAACACACTGGTCATATCCAATCTATCAAGATATTGTGTAGGCTTTGCCTCCAAAATATGTCTGAAATATAACACTTCTAACCACCTCTGTTGATGAAAATCAGTGTCTAAGCCAACATCATTTCCTGTGTGGATTATAATAATCACTTCCTAACTGCTTTCTATTTCCACTCTTGCTCCCCTTACAGTCTATTGTCTGCAGAGAAGACAGTTGTCTTTTTAAAAATGTAAATAAAATCAAAGCACTACCTGCCTAAACCTCCATAGCATCCCATCATTCTTACAATAAAACTCCTAACTATGGCCCAGAAGGCCTTCTATGCTCTTGCCATGTATCTTACTGCTCTCTATTTTCCTCAGCTCACTCCAGCCTCCTCTGTATATCTCCAATATATTTAGCACACTCAATTTAGGGTCTTTGCACTTTTTGTCTCCTTCTTCCTTCACCCAAATCTTTGTATGGCTGGATTCTTTATTTCATATGGGTCTCTGCTTAAAAGTCTCCTCCTCAAAGAAGCCTTCCTGAAGCAGTCTTTCAAAAAGTTAGTCTATCCTCTTCATCACTCTCTATTTCTTTATTCTTCTTTATTTTTTCCATAAACCATACCACTCTCAGAAATTATACATTAAATTATTTACTTGCATATTTATTGGCTGTCCCTACACACAAACTATAAACTTCATGAAAGGAAGAGCTTTTTTTGTTCGCTATGACAGCTTTAGTACTTAGCAAATACTAGGTACCCTATAAATACCTGTGAGATGAACAAATCAAACATCCTACTTCACACAAGAGAAAACTGAGACATGAGAGGTTAAGTAACTTTTCCAATATCACAGAGACAGAGCTTTGACTTAAAGTCATATCTCCATTGCATTTACTCTAATTGAAATTATCCACATTCATGAAAAATGCTTGAATAGAAAAGCTCTGCAGTCATATTGTATCACTAAGCTTTTTTACTACATATAGCAGCAACATGCTGCATATCACAAGGTAAAACCTAGCAGACTAGCTTGTGATACATTTCTAATGCGTGCACCAATAGGTGAGATTTAATACTTAGTTTTCCAAAGACAAGCCTGCCACTGAATTGAAACTTCAACTGATGGTGACTGGATTTCTCCTTAGACATGTCCTTTTTAAAAATGGATTGGTTGATTACAAATAAATCGTATTTTCAGATTGCTCATTACTTAACAAAGAAATAGAGAGATGAAGTCAGCATCCTTACTGCTGCCTTTTGCAAATGGAAATGTGGTTCAGACATCCAGGACTGCACATTAAGTTGACTTTTTAAAAATAGGGACTGACAGCTTTAATAATTCAAGGCATAGATGTCTCTATCCTTGCACATGAGCTTTTTTAATCTTTGAAGACTAGGATATCAATTATATCTTTGGTACAAAGTAAAAGTAAGTTTGATTTAATTGTGGTCTTTGTACATAGCTCTGCCTCACAGAGTGCTAGTATCAAAAGCCTTTTTTTTTTTTTTTTTTTTTTTCTGAGAAAAAGAATGCTCACAGTCCTAGGTCTGCCCTATAGTCCATAAAATAATAGGTATTTGCAAGCAATTTCTCTGTCTCTCAACCTGTATGAAATTTCATAATTTCGGATTCATTTCTTTGGATCTCAGATCTTGGTCTTTAATGACTTTTCTTTTTGAGCGCAAATACCTAGGGTCAGGATCTTGTACCTGCCTCAACTTTGACTTCTGTCCATAAATCAAAATTTCCCAAACTAGATGTTCAGTGTAAACTCATTGAGAAAATGTTTGCTGTTTATGACACATATGAAAAAAAATACCCAATTCTCTCTGTTACAACCATAATTTCTGATTTTAAATGAAATCCCAAAAAAGAAAAGGGACAGATTTAAAATAGTGTCCACAATTTTATAACCAATCTATATAATACCTTTTTGGAAATTGAAAGCTATAAATATTTTGTTTTGATATGGATAAACTAAGTGTCCTATAAATGCTTTTTATATAACTTTTAGACCCTGTACAACAAACACTCTAATAGAGTTAGGGTATGCATTGATTCTAATCAGTAGCATAAGAATCTAAATAACATAAAAATATTTCCCAACACTCAAATGGCTTAGTTCTGCAGATGAGGGATCTTTAGAAATCTTACACAGTGCAGTTCATGGTTTAAAATAACATCATATTTCCTTATGAGTAACCCAATTTTCCACAAGGCCAAATGTAAATCATTCAGTTTCTATTTAAACTGCTTTTCTATTAATTTCTATTCCAAATACCTATACCTCATTTCTCAGATGTATTTGTGGTATTGATTACTGAGGATAGTTTTATAATAAACTGGCAATTCAACAGATTCAAGTTTTTATGTGGTTTTTACTTCTGCTATTACTGGATTTTTGATCTCCAAGACTGGTTAGAAATAGAAGATCAAAAATAAAACAAAAGATTAGGTAGCTTAGATAAATCTTACTTGGATCATAACACAAGTCAAATGTTATAACATAGTAGATGCTCAAAACAATCTTGGAAGGTAACCAAAAAGGTTTGATTCCAGATAGTTATTTTAATACTAATGATCAGTTAATAAGATGATGTTTATCTATATTTAACTATTTTACTTACTTTTTTTTCCAAATTGTTTCTTACATAGAAACAGATGGTCTTACTCTGAGGCATCTTCTGATTGTTCTTTTTTTAAAAAAAAAAAATTGATTTATATTTGGGAAGGAGGTGAATGTTTTACCAGAAACCAAGTGATTACTGAGGAAGATCTGTATGGATTCTTAGAGCTGCAATAAATTCACTAGTGGTGATAAATTGTAGTTCCTAGCTTTGATTTTTTTGGGAAGGTTATTGTTATTTACAAGGAAACA
This sequence comes from Cebus imitator, assembly GCF_001604975.1. Classification (NCBI taxonomy): domain Eukaryota; kingdom Metazoa; phylum Chordata; class Mammalia; order Primates; family Cebidae; genus Cebus; species Cebus imitator. Next base: position 898,948 of record NW_016107889.1, on the reverse strand, counting down.
TTACACTTTAATGAATGGTTTTTAGTGATGCAGCCATTTAGAAAGGACAGAAGTATTTGTTACATATTTTCATTTACACATTTCACTTTTTATTATTAAATGATACATGGTGCAATGAATACATAATGGATGTAATACTGCAACCTCTTGGTTATGTAAATGAGGATTTCCAATGTCATATTTCTCTGTATTCAAATTGGAGGATGCAAGTGCTTTAAAAGTCAGCTAAGCCTTTTCTATTTTGGTTTAGCGAAAACAGTTGTAAATGAATATCTATGCAAGTGTGTATGTTTTAAAAGCCTCTAAAAAGTACATTATCTATGCATTAAAAGATATATGTGTTTATGAAACAAAAGTAACAGTGACACTTTGTGCTGAGGCATTTCAGAAAACAATATTCACAGTTGTAATAAGTTTAGAATTGTTTAGAGTGTCCTTTATTCAATCCAGATCAACTTAATCCCATCTTTGCTTAAATATAGCCTAAAGCATGGAAATCCAATCGTTTTCTTTTTTAAAAGAGCATTCTGGGTGGATCCAAGATGGCCGTTTAGGAACAGCTCAGGATTGCAGCTCCCAGTGAAAGCGCAGAGGGTGAGTGGACGCCGTGTTTTTATTGCC